>NC_045444.1:47287276-47307266 GCF_002776525.5 Piliocolobus tephrosceles
ACAACCTCCTTGAGGATTGAGGATGACAACCTCCTTGAGGATTGAGGTTGTATATCTTATTCACTGTCTAGCATGTAGCACAGTGCCTGGCATGTAATAGGTGCTCATTAAATATTTAATGTTTGTAGGTGCCAGAATGTTGGAATAGAGCTGGAGGGATGAGGCAAAGTGAAAGTCCTTTCTAGTCCCTTAGGGACAAGGGGAACCCCCTACTTGTGGGGCTTTAATTTGTGCTTGCCCGGGTGGGATACATTTCCAGACTATTGATGTTTCTTTTTGCTATTGATAGCTTTGAGATATGGGTTTGGAGATCAGCCATCCTGTATAAAAGAAGCCATTCTGTTCCAGAGAGTGTGTAGTTGGAATTCAGCTTCAGATGGTATTCAGCTTCAGATGGTATACAGGTTCTTAAATAATAATGCATATAAAGGAGGCTGCCTCTTTGTTTGGGAATGTGTAAAACAAAGTACTATGATAAAAAGAATGTTGTAAATCCTTTTGTAGTTCATGAGCATGATGATTGGGTGTTCACACGCATGTGTGAAATGTGCCACCCTCAACCTTATTATGAGGTTTGCACATTACCCGTCTGACATGAAAGAAAGCCAAGCTCCGCCTCCCGGGTTTACGCCATTCTCTTGCCTCAGCCTCCCAAGTAGCTGGGACTACAGGCACCAGCCACCTTGCCAGGCTAGCTTTTTGTATTTTTTAGTAGAGACGGGGTTTCACCGTGTTAGCCAGGATGGTCTGGAACTCCTGACCTCGTGATCCGCCCGTCTCGGCCTCCCAAAGTGCTGGGATTACAGGCTTGAGCCACCGCGCCTGGCCGTATTTCTTTTGTCTTAAATTTCTTCTTTTAATTATTTTTGTTTTATTTATTTATTTTAAATTTTTAATAAATTTAGAGGGTTCAAGTGCAGATTTCTTACATGCATGTATTGCATAGTGGTGAAGTCTGGGCTTTTAGTGTCCCCATCACCCACATAGTGAACATTCTACCCAATAGGTAATTTTTCAGCCCTCATCCCCTCTCCCGGCCTCCCACCTTTTGTAGTCTGCAATCTCTATTATTTTACTCCATATGTCCATGTGTCCCCATTGTTTCACTCTCACTTGTAAGTGAGAACATGTGGTATTTGACTTTCTGTTTTTGAGTTATTTCAGTTAGGATTCTGGCCTCTAGTCACATCCATGTTACCAAAAAAGACATGATTTCCTTCTTTTTTATAGCTGAGTAGTGTTCCTATATGTGTGTGTGTGTATATATATATATACACACACACATACCACATTTTCTTTATTCAGTCCTCCGTTGATAGACACTTAGGTTGATTCTGTATCTTTGCTATTGTGAATCGTTTTGAAAGAAGTGCAGGTATCTTTTTGGTATAATGAGTTCTTTCCATTGGGTATATACCCAGTAATGGGATTGCTGGATTGAATGATGATTCTATTTTTAGTTCTTTGAGAATTCTTCATACTGTTTCCCATAAAGGTTTTACTCCTTTATAGTTCCACCAACAGTGTGTAAGTATTCCCTTTTTTTTCTACAACCTTGTCAACATCTATTTTGCGTTTTTTTTTTTTTTTGACTTTTTAATAATAATCATTCTGACTGGTATGAGATGGCAGCTCATTGTGGTTTTTATTTGCATTTCTCTGATGATTAGTGATTTTAAGCACTTTTTCATATGTCTGTTGGCCACTTGTATGTCTTCTTTTGAAAAATATTTGTTCATGTCCTTTGCTCACTTTTTAGTAGAGTTATTTGGCTTTTTTCATGTTGAGTTGTTTGAGTTTCTCATAGATTCTGGATATTAGCCCTTGTTGGATGCATAGTTTGCCAATAATGTTTTCCAATTCTGTAGGTTTTGTGTTTACTCTGTTGATAGTTTCTTTTGCTGTGCAGAGGTTTTTTTGGTTTAATTAAGTCTCATTTGTCAATTTTTGTTTCTGTTAATTTAGATTTTGAAGACTTGATAACAAATTCTTTGAATAGGCCAATGTCCAGAAAAGTTTTTCCTAGGTTTTCTTCTAGGATTTTTATACTTACAGATGTTATGTTTAGTTCTTTAATTTATCTTGAATTAATTTTTGTGTATGGTAAGAAGTATGAGTTCAGTTTTATTCTTCTGCATATGACTATCCAATTTTCCCAGCATCATATATTGAAAAGGGTTTCCTTTCCCGAGTGTATATATATATATTTTTTACTTTGTAAAAGATCAGTTGGTTGTAGGTTCGTTGATTTATTTCTGGGTTCTCTATTCTGTTTAATTGACCTATGTGTCTATTTTTAGACCAGTACCATGCTGTTTCGGTTATCATGGCTGTGTAGTATGATTTGAAGTCAGGTACTGTGATTTTTCCAGCTTTGTTCTTTTTGCTTAGGATTGCTTTCACTCTTTGGGCACTTTTTTGGTTTCATGTGAATTTTAGGATTGTTTTTTTCTAATTCTGTGAAAAGTAATGTTGGTAATTGATAGGGATTTCATTGAATCTATAAGTAACTTTGGGCGATGATATGGTTTGGCTCTGTGCCGCCACCCAAATTTCATCTTGGAGGTCCCATAATTCCCACATGTTGTGGGAGGGGCCAGGTGGGAGATGATTGAATCATGGGGGTGGGTTTTTCCTGTGCTGTTCTTGTGATAGTGAATGGGTCTCATGAGATCTGATGGTTTTAAAAACAGGATTTTCTCTGCACAAGCTCTCTTTTTTGCCTGCTGCCCTCCATGTAAAATGTGACTTGCTCCTTCTTGCCTTCCGCCATGATTGTGAGGCCTCCTCAGCCATGTGGAACTGTAAGTCCAATTAACCTCTTTCTTTTGTAAATTGCCGAGTCTTGGATATGTCTTTATCAGCAGCATGAAAATGGAGCAATATAGTAAATTGGTACTGGGAGTGGAGTGCTGCTGAAAAGATACCTGAAAATGTGGAAGTGGCTTTGCAACTGGGTAATAGGCAGAGGTTAGAAGAGACTGGAAGGCTCAAAAGGAGGCAGAAAAATGTAAGAAAGTTTGGAACTTCCTAAAGACATGTTGAATGGCTTTGACAAAAATTCTGATAGTGATATGAACAATAAGGTCCAGGCTCAGGTGGTCTCAGATGGAGATGAGGAACTTGTTGGGAACTGGAGCAAAGGTAACTCTTGTTACATTTTAGGAAAGAGACTGGTGGCATTTTGTCCCTGCCCTAGAGATTTGTGAAACTTGGAACTTGAGAGAGATGGTTTAGGGTATCTGGCAGAAGAAGTTTCTAAGCAGCAAAGTGTTCAAAAGGTGACTTGGGTGCTGTTAAAGGCATTCAGTTTTATAAAGGAAGCAGAGCATAAAAGTTTGGAAAATTTCCAAACTGCCAATGAGATAGAAAAGAAAATCCCATTTCTGAGGAGAAATCCAAACCAGTTGCAGAAATTTGCATAAGTAACAAGGAACTGAATGTTAATTCCCAAGACAATGGGGAAAATGTCTCCAGGGCATGTCAGAGGTCTTCATGGCATCCCCTCCCATCAAAGACCTGGAGGCCTAGGAGGAAAATGTGGTTTATTGGGCTGGGCCCAGGGTCCCTGCACTGTGTGCAGCCTAGGGACTTGGTGCCTTATATCCTAGCCACTCCAGCCATGACAGAAAGGGACAAATATATAACTCAGGCTGTGGCTTCAGAGGGTGCAAGCCTCAAGCCTTGGCAGCTTCCACATGGTGTTAACCCTGTGAGTGCACAGAAGTCAAGAATTGGGGTTTGGGAACCTCCACCTAGATTTCAGAAAATGTATGGAAACTGCTGGATGCCCAGGCAGAAGTTTGCTGTTGGGGTGGGGTCCTCATGAAGAAACTCTGCTAGGGCAGTGCAGAAGGAAAACATGGGGTGGGAGCCCCCACACAGAGTCCCTACTGGGCCACTGCCTAGTGGAGCTGTGAGAAGAGGGCCACTGTCCTCCAGACCCCAGAATGGTAGATCCACTGACAGATTGCACCATGCACCTGGAAAAGCCACGGGCACTCAACACCACACCATGAAAGCAACCAAGAGAGAGGCTGTACCCTGCAAAGCCACAGGGGTGAAGCTGCCCAAGACTAGGGAACCTACCTCTTGCATCAGCATGACCTGGATGTGAGGCATGGAATCAAAGGAAATCATTTCAGAACTTTAAGATTTGACTGCCCCACTGGATTTTAAACTTGCATGGGCCCTGTAGCCTCCCTTTTTGTTGGCCAATTACTCCCATTAGGAATGGCTGTAAGCAGGAGCTTATAAGCGGGAGCTGAAATGATAGCAACACATGGACCCATGGGGAGGAACAGCACACACTGAGGCCTCTCAGAGGGTAGGGGGTGGGAGGAGAGAGCATCAGGAAGAATAGCTAATGGATGCTGGGCTTAATACCTAGGTTATAGGCTGATCTGTGCAGCAAACTACCATGGCACACATTTATCTATGTAACAGACTACACATCCTGAACAGGTACCCTGGAATGTAAAATCAAAATTGAAGGAAAGAAAGATTTGTTTTCAACTTCTGAGATTTGTTCTGCTTGATCTAGTCTATTATTGAAGCTTTCAAATGTGTTTTGCATTTTCTTCAATGAATTTTTTACATCCACAATGCATTTTTTAAAAAGATACCTATTTCCTTGGTAAATTTCTCATCCATATTCTGAACTTTTTTGTACTGTTTTTCATATTTCTCTTGCACCTCATTGAACTTTGTTAAAATCAATATTTTGGATTATTTATCTGGCATTTTGAGGTATTATTTTTGATTTGGATCTGTTGTCAGACAATTGTTGTGGTCCTTTGGTGGTGTCATAAATCCCTACTTTTTCATGTTTCCTATGTCCTTCCATTGATATCTGTGCGTCTGGTATAGCAGTCACCTTTTCATATTTCTTTGTCCACATTAATAAAACATTTACTTTCTATATAATTGTTACAGATTTTAATAATTTTATTCTTTTCACTCCCTCTTCTTGTTCTAAATGCCATTTTAAATTGTTAACTACTTATTGAAGTCAGCTCCACTATATGCCCCTTGTAGTTCCAAAGATTTCTTAAGTGATATCCAGGTCAACACTACTTACACAAGTACTGCAGCTTCAGATGCATGAAACCCCAGCTACAACAGAGGATGAAGTATCCTGTAAAGAGCATTGTGATACCACTGACTCCACTCTTCTTTATGGTGGTATTGCTCTTAGTCCAGCGTTTTTGTACAGCTCCCAAGAGCTTCATTAGAGAGAATTTGGAGATTGTAAGTCTGATTGGGGGTTTCAAACTTCTTATATCAGTCAAATTTCTTTCCAACAAAGGAACTTATGAAAGTCTTCCCTTCTGGGGACTGATAAGCTGTGGTTTCTGGGCCATTGCATTCCAACACTGAGGCTTTCCTGGGGACACCCCTAGTCCAAGATAGGCAGGAAACAACTCCAGCCCTATGGAGCTGGAAGTTCCTTTCTGTCAGCGGTTGTAGCATGATTGGTGAAGGGGCTCTGAAAAGTGTGATCCTGGGTTGAACCTAAAGGGCCCTGTCACTGAATGTGTAATGCTTGGAGCTAAAACCAGATATGGGCTCCAGAGAGACTTGTTCTTTACTCTCCACTAATGCCTTTACATCTGAGACTCAATTATGACTGCAGTCTTTTACTTTCTCTTCTTGAATAAATTTTGTAGACAGAGAGGCAAGATTTTGGCTGCTTGGTTGTGTTACAGAAAGAAACTCATTGTAAGTTATCGCCCTTGGAATGAACAAGCTTAAATGGAGTCTTCATCTTGAGATTTCTTCTCTGTGGCTGAATCATCAGTGTTGAAGTCCTCAGAGCCATGCTCATGGCAGTCCATTCCTGCTTTTCTGTCCCAGACACACTTTTCTCCTGCATTTTCTCTACTCTGAGGCTAAGTCCTTATTCTTGGTTCCCCATGACTCAGATTTTACCTAATGAGCTATTTTTAAGGCTTAATTAGTATTCTGTGTTCTTTTCCCAAGTCTCAGTGTCTCTAATATCAGTGGAGACTCTTGAGGGGTGATCTCTACCTTTGGAATCTCTCACATTGCTTGACAATGAGATTGTTACTGTTTTAACTCCATCAATGAGATCCTTTGAACTGTGATAATCACCAGTAGGCATATCTAGTACTTTTACTAGACGCTGTTATCTTTGGGGATCATTTGTTTTCAATTTCAGATCAACAGAAACTGCTTACACATCATTAAGTATGGCTGAGGAATATTTTCTGTCTTGTTTTGACAAAGAAGTTTTCATTGAGCTAACCAGTAAAGGTGCTTTAGTTTCTGAAGGATTATATCTACATTCCCCTGATTTAGGCAAATCTTTGTCAAGTTCTAGTTTAGGAACAATGTTCTCTGATGCATAAAATGGAGCCTTGGTTTCTCCTTGGAAAGTACTCTTTGGCTCAGTACTGTTTAACATTTTGAAGAAATTTGATTGTTGATATTTTTGTCTGCTTTTGTAGTACTTGCTCTTTCCAAACCAAGGCTAGCAGTGGAAAGGACTTAACTGTCCATTCTGGTTTGCCCCTTATCAACTTAGTATTAGTTACCTCACTCACTCTCCATTTCTAACTCTCTCCTTTTAGCTTTAATTAAATTTGTGTTTGTCACCCTCCACCCCCCCCTTTTTTTTTTAGCTTGTGGGAGTATAGCTTGCTTGAACTTTTTGATTAGCAGGTATGGTTGGTATTGTCATCTTACAATATGGCAAATGGAATTTTAATCATATAAATGACTTCATACAATAAAGACAGCTTTCTCTTTTGGATGGAATATCACTCATCCTCTTCTGGTGCTCCTGTAGGGGGATACTAATTTTGCAGTTGTTTCTCCCAGATACCCATGTTTCCTAATCACTATTTCCGAATTTGGCAGAGTTTGGCAGTTTTCATGTCAGTCTTGAAAGAGCTGAAAGCCCAGGAAACCCCCATGATGACCCCCACAGGGAAGCCCCATTCCAATTTTTTGAAAATTATTTTCATAAGGGAGAATTTTTTCCTAAAGATGTGTGTGTATTGTTGGTTGAACAGGATATTTTAGCTTTGATTGTGGGTGCCTGTGATAGTGTGATCTTTGCATTGACTTCTTCAACAGTACACAGGGTCAGTGGTATCTGTGATTTTCCTGATGGATTAGGGTACATTTATTATTATAATTATTAGTCGAAGTAGTAGTGAAGTTTTGCTGGGGACTTGGATGTCTAACTGAGCAGGTCCCATGGTGGCAGCAGTGGGGCAATGTGCCTTTTTTTTTTCTGGACTCAGAACAGCTTACACTGACTCTGGTCTTGGCGGGTCCTGGAGGGCTGATTCTTGGGCATTCAGGTAGTTTTCTTAGAAGCTATAATTGGCAGCAGTGGGCCAGGAGTGTGGGTGGGTTCTCAGGTCCCTCTGCTGTTGGTACTGTGTGGGTGATGGCAGTAGCAGTGGTGGAGCAACCTACTGGGACTTAAACAGTCTGTGTTGGTGTTCCTAGAAGCAGCAATGCATTCAGCAGACTAGTCCCCAATCTCACAGCTGCATGTAGCAGGGCAGTGGGTATTGTCCTTAGGAGAGCTTGGTTTCCCTGTCCCTCCTACTGCTGGGTGGTGGCTGCAACCGCATCACCTCAAATTTGGCCCGAAGGTAGGACACAACTCAGTGTTAAACTCTCAGAATGGTGCCAGCTGTGGGCTGGTGACCAGAGTGGGTAGGCCCTCCCACCTCAGGCGAACAGCATGGGGGAGAAGCGATGAAGAGTGTAGTCTGCTCAAGTCTCAGTCTCACAGGAGCCTGTGGCAAGGCAGTGGATATTGTTCTAGGTATGTGTAAGAGAGCTTTGTTTCCTTGTCCCTCCTTGGCTAAGTGGTGGTTGCAACCACATCAACTTGAACTTGGCCCGAGGGTGGGGCCTAACTTAGCATTAAACTCTTAAAATGATACCTTGGGCTTGAGACCAGAGAGGGTGGTGCCCCTCCCAGGCAGGCAGTGTGGTCAGGAAGCTGTGGAGAGTGCCAGCCACTCACATCTCAGTCTCAATAGCATACTGCATCTGGGCAGTAGAGACCCTCCCAGAGGAGAAAGGGAGAGCCTAGTCTCCCATTTCCCTGCTTGGAGCTGCGCAGTGGCAGCAGCCATGTCTGTAGGTCCCCTGTAGCTAAGATCTCAAAGTGGCACCTTGCTGAGGCTGCTCTAGGGCTGGATGCCTATGGGATTTCATGTGGGTTTCCTTTCTGGAGCAATGTCTCTGTGAAATCTTTAGGCAGCTCTGTATGTCAGGCTCAAGGGCCTAGTGGGTCAAGGGTCTCCCCTGTAGTCAAGGTCATAAAAGCTAAGCCCTTGGGGTTTCTCTCTTCTTGTTTCCCTGTGTTTAGAAGCCTCTCCCAGCTCTTAGTGAGTACCTGGCTGGGCAAGATGCCTCAGATCCTCTACTTACTTCTGGTGCTTCCCATCTCTTCTCTGTGAATCCCAGCATGCTCTGCTCTCCTAGACCATCACTTCAAAAGGTATCTACTTACTATTCTGGTTCCTCTCTGTGGAAGAGGCACATACTACCTACATCTAGTCAGCCATATTCCCTCAATTTCATAAAATCTGGTCACCCATCTTCCCTCAATTTTTTCTTCTGTAAAATGAAAACGTTGAATTGGATGACCTCTAAGGTTCCTTGTGACCCTTTACACTAAACTTGCATTGCCCATCATGACACAAAACAAGGATGTGGAGTTGGGTTTTAATTACCTACACGGTCAAGACAGGGCTGTCCATCAGATGAAGCATAGACCAATAGGAATTGCATAGTTGTTTAATCATTCTTCGATTTAACACTACATTTAGGAAATGTATTTTGTTGACTATGGGATACTCACTATTGTTTCCTTATTCTAGTTCTTTAAGAAAAATGGCCTGTAATCCCAGCACTTTGGGAGGCCAAGACGGGCGGATCACAAGGTCAGGAGATCGAGACCATCCTGGCTAACACGGTGAAACCTCGTCTCTACTAAAAAAAATACAAAAAACTAGCCTTGCGAGGTGGCAGGCACCTGTAGTCCCAGCTACTCGGGAGGCTGAGGCAGGAGAATGGCGTAAACCCGGGAGGCGGAGCTTGCAGTGAGCTGAGATCCGGCCACTGTACTCCAGCCTGGGTGACAAAGCGAGACTCCGTCTCAAAAAAAAAAAAAAGAAAAAAAAAAAAAGAAAAATGATTTTTTTTTAAAAAAACTTTGAAATTGGATTTTATTGTACATTTACATATACTTATAAGAAATAATATAGAGAGATCCTGTGTACCCTTACTCTTACAATATTGTGATATTATGCTATAGTTTTATAAGATGTAACCATTGGGTAACATTGGGAGATTGATATTGATACAGTCATGATACAGAACTTTTCCATCACCACAAGGGTCCCTCATGTTTCCCTTTTATACCCACACCCAATTTCTTCCTGGTCCCCACCCCTTCCTTAATCCCTAATAACCCTAGTATGTTCTCCACTTCTGTAATATTATGATTCAAGAATGTTATATAAATGGTACCATACAGCATGTATGAGTTTCTCTGCATCGTTACCAGCATTTGATTTTGTCACTTTTTTTAATTTTAAATATTCTGATAGGTGTGCAGTTGTATCTCATGGTTTTAATTTGCTATGCCACTAATAACTAGTGATATTGAATATCTTTTTATGTGCTTCTTTGCTATCTGTGTATCCTCTTTGGTGAAGTGTTTTTTCATGCCCATTTTGCCCATTTTCTGTTTTTTATTTTGTTTTGTTTTGTTGAGATGGAGTCTCACCGTGTCACCCAGGCTGGAGTGCAACCTCTGCCTCTCAGGTTGAAGCAATTCTTTAGCCTCAGCATCTCCAGTAGCTGGGATTACAGTTGCCTGCCGTCATGCCCAGCTATTTTTTTTTTTTTTTTTGTATTTTTAGTGGTGATGGGGTTTCACCATGCTGGCCATTCCTGACCTAAGTGGTCTGCCTGCTTCAGCCTCCCAAAGTGCTGGATTACAGGTGTGAGCTACTGTGCCTGGCCCTTTTGCCCATTTTCTAATAGATTTTTTTAAGTGCTGAGTTTTTAAGAGTTCTTTCTATATTTAATGTATCATCATGTTTTGGATGTGTGGTTTGCAAATATTTTCTCACAGTCTATAGTTTGTGTTTTTGTCTTAGTAACAGAATCTTTCAAAGAGCAACATTAAAAAAACTCAGAGTACAAGAATTTATTACACAATGTACATTAATTCTGATATGCCTCCAACTTTTATTTAGTTTTTGGGGTACATGTTCAGGTTTGTTACATGGGTAAATTGTGTGTCTCTTGGGTTTGGTGTACAAATTATTTCATCACCCAGGTAGTGAGCAAAGTACCTAATACATAGTTCCCCCCCCTCCATTCTCACTGTCCTCCCATCCTCCACTCTCAAGTAGGCTCCAATGTTTATTGTTCCCTTCTTTGTGTACATGTGCACTCAATGTGTAGCTTCCACTTGTAGGTAAGAACTTGTGGTATTTGGTTTTCTCTTCCTGTATTAATTTGTTTAGGATAATGGCCCCAAGCAGCATCCATGTTGCTGCAAAGAACATGATTTCATTCTTTTTTTTTATGGTTGTGTAGTGTTCTATGGTGTATATATGCCATATTTTCTTTATCCAGCCCGCCATTGCTGAGCATCTAGGTTGATTCCATGTCTTTACCATTGTGTGAATAGTGCTGTGATAAACATACAATTGTATGTGTCTTTATAGTAGAACAACTGATATTCCTTTGGTTATATATTGCTTCCCACAGTAACTGAACTAGTTTACATTCTCACCAGCAGTATATAAGCATTCCCTTTTCACTGCAACCCTGCCAATATCTGTTGTTTTTTGACTTTTTAATAATGGCCATTCTGACTAGTGAGAGGTGGTATCTCATAGTGGTTTTGATTTGCATTTCTCTAATGATTAGTGATGTTGAGCATTTTTTCATATGCTTGTTTGCTGTGTGTATGACTCCCTTTGAGAAGTGTCAGTTCATGTACTTTGTCTATTTTTTAATGGGGTTGTTTTTTACTTATTAATTTATTTAAGTTCCTTACAGATTCTGGGTACTTGACATTTGTTGGATGCATAGTTTGCAAATTTTTTCTCCCATTCTGTATGTTGTCAAAGAGAAAAAGTTTTCAATTTGGAGGAAGTCCAGTTTGTCATTTTTTTCCTTTTATCAATTATGCTTTTGGTGTCAAATCTTAGAAACTTTTTGCCTAACCCTAGGTCCTGATTTTCTCCTATGGTTTTTTTCCTAAAAGTTTTACTATTTTATACTTTATTTTAATGTATATAACTCATTTTGAGTTATTTTGATATAAAGCGTGAGATTTAGGTTGAAGTTCATTTTATTGCCTATTGGTGTCCGATTGCTCCAACACAGTTTGTTGAAAAGTCTGTCTTTCGTCCCTGAATTGCTTTTGTACTACTGTCAAAAACCATTTGGGCATATTTATATGGCTCTATTTCTGTGTTCTCTGTTCTATTCCATTGATGTATGTATCTGTAGACCAATATCACTTAGTCTTGATTACTATTGTTATATAAATAGTTCTGAAATTAGGTATATTGATTCTTCTTCATTCTTCTTTTAAATTGTTTTAGCTCTTCTAGTTCTTTGATTATTTATGTAAATAGTAAAATAGTCTTGACTAAATATAAAAAAAACCTACTGAGATTCTGATAAGAATTGCATTAAACCTATGCATCAATTTGGGGAGAATTAACATCTTTAATATACTGAGTATTTCAATTCATTAACATGGTAGTTTTAATTTTTTTTATATTTGGTCCTATCTTTGGTTTTGGGCTAAGTGTAATACTATCTTCATAAAACATATTGGAAAATGTTTCTTCCCTTTCTATTTTCTGCAAAAGATCGTGTAGAATTGGTGTTATTATTCTTCAAATATTTTGTGAAATTTTCCAGTGAACCCGCCTAGGCCTGCAGATTTCTTTTTTTTTTTAGTTAAAAATTCAATTATTTTAGTAGTGATATGGATTTTCAAATTATATATTTCATATTGGGTGAGTTATGGTGATTCGGGTTTGTTGGGGAATTGGTTCATTACATCTAAGTTGTCAAATTTATGTTTGTAGTATTGTTCATAGTATTTCTTTATTATCGTTTTTGTGGCTGTAGGGTCTTTAGTGAAACTTCCTGTTTTATTCCTGATATTGGTGACTTGTGTCTTCTCTCTCTCTCTTTCTTTAGAGACAGAGTCTCACTCTGTTACCCAGGCTGAAGTGAGGTGTGATTATAGATCACTGCAGCATCAAACTGCTCAAGTGATCAAGGGGTTTAAGTGATCCTCCCCTCTCAGGCTCCCCAGTAGCTGGGACTATAAGCACATACCACCATGCTGGGCTATGTTTGTTTTATATTTTTGGTAAAGATGGAGGTCTTGCTATGTTGCCCAAGCTGATCTCAAACTCCTTGCCTCAAGCAATCTTCCTTCCTCAACCTCCTGAAAGCACTAGGATTACAGGAATGAACCACTACCCCAGCCTGTATTTTGTTGTTGTTTTAAAATCTATTCATCCACTGTTTTTTTGTTTTTGATTTTTTTCATTAGTGATATGGGATAGGGGGCAGGAAAATGCTAGGAGAGAAGGGTGGGGTCCCTGGCCAGCACTCCACCCCTGGGCCTGTGCCCATGGCCCTACGTAAGGACAGGCATT
Organism: Piliocolobus tephrosceles; assembly: GCF_002776525.5. Taxonomy (NCBI): domain Eukaryota; kingdom Metazoa; phylum Chordata; class Mammalia; order Primates; family Cercopithecidae; genus Piliocolobus; species Piliocolobus tephrosceles. Next base: position 47,299,978 of record NC_045444.1, read on the forward strand.
TCTGTTTTTGTGCCCAAATGTTGAATTTTCCAAGACCACCTGGCCTGCTATGTCCCCATCCTGTTCCTGTAAAAACCCTGAGACCCTGGTGGGCAGAGATGCAAGTGGCTGGAAGTTGAGAGGATCACACTGGTGGAAGAGCACACAAATGGTTGAACGTTGGGAAGAACACATTGACTGAAGAGCACACCGACAGGCACCAGCAGTTGCTGGTGGGCCATCAACCGGCAGAACAATGCAGACCTGGGGGGAATTTGGCTGGAGCGGTTGCAGGAGAGTTTGGCTGCTGGGCACCCCGACTCCAGGGGAAAACCACCTTCCCACTCCATCCCCCTTCTGGGCCTCCCCATCCACCTCGATGAGAGATACCATCACTCAATAAAAAACCTTGCAGTCATTCTCCAAGTCCATGTGTGATCCGATTTTTCTGGTACACTAAGGCAAGACCCTGGGATACAGAAAGCCCTCTGTCCTTGCGATAAGGCAATTTGCACTGGTTAACCCAAGCCGCTTTTGAATGGCTACACTGAAAGAGCACACTGTAACACATGCCCAATGGGGCCTCAGGAGCTGTAAACATTCACCCCTAGACCCTGCCATAGGGTAAGAGCCCACATTCCCCATGACCTGCCCGTCTGCCTGCTCCCCCTAGGGGTTTCGAGCAGCAGGTCATGAAGAAAGGAGCCACACCCCCAGCACACGAACTGTTCCTATTTCAACAGGACTTAAATTTACCCTATATTTTTTCTTTTATGTTTGTTCTCTTTTCTCAGCTCTCTGTTTTCTTCTTCTTGTCTTCTAGTGGGTTGTTTGAACAATTTTTAGTGTTCCGTTTTGTTTTATTAAAGTGTTTTTGAGTGTATCTCTTTGTATAATTTTTTTTTAAAGTTTGCTCTAGGTGTTGCAACATATATAGTTTATCACAATCTACTGGCATCATTGTTTTACCAGTTTGTGTAAAGTATATGAATGCTACCTGCATCCTTTTCCTCTCCTTTGTTTATAATTGTCATATTTACTCTACATCTACATTTAGAACCATGTAATAGAGTCTTATAATTTTTGTTTCAATGATCTATCATAATTTAGAAAACTCAGGAGGCAAAGGAAAGCCCATTTTATTTGCCCATATTTCTGTTGCTGCATCCTTTTTTCATTTCTGATGTTCCAAGCTTCCTTCTTTTAACATTTGTGTTTAGAGAGCTTTTAAAAGCTGTTATTTTAGGGTAGGTCTACTTTTGAAAAACTATCCTAATTTTCCTTTACCTGAGAATATACTGCTTTCTCCTTAATTCCTGAAGGGTAATTTCACTGGGTGTAAAGTTCTGGGTTGACAGTTCTTTTCACTTGAAAGATACTGTGCCACTTCTTTCTGGCCTCCATGGTTTCTCCAGGGAGAAACTCACTGTTATTCAAATTGTTTTCCCCTACGTGTATGGTGTCATGGCTGCTTTCAACACTTTGTCTTTAGTTTTCATAATTTTAATTATGGTATATCTTCCTGTGTATTATTTTGTTATCTCGTTTGGGGTCCACTCAACTTCATGAATTTGTAGTTTTTTGTTTCTTGCTAAATGCGGGAAGTTTTCAGCCATTAGTTCTTTAAGTACTTTTTCATCCCTGCCCTCATTTTTCTCTCCTTCCAGAACTTCAGTGGCACAAATATTACATTTAAAAAATGCTTCCAAAGGTTCCTGAAGCATGTTCACTTTTTTCAAGTCTTTTTTCTCTATGTTGTTTGTATTGAGTAATTTGTATTGTTCACTCTTTCTGTTCATGATTTCTTTCCTCTATTTCCTCCATTCTGCTGTTGAACTTATTCACTGAGCTTTTTAAAATTTCAGTTACTGTATCTCTCAGTTCTAAATTTCAATTTGATTCTTCTTTATATCTTTCATTTGTTTGTTGAGACATTCTTTTTCTTTGCTAAAGCTTTTTATTTTTTATTTGTTTCAAGCCTGTTTGTAATTACTCATTGAAACATGTTTATAATGGCTGTTTTAAAATATTTGTTAGGTAATTCTAGCACCTTTGTCATCTGTTGTTGGCATCTATTACTTTTTTTCATTCAGTAGAGACCTTTCTGGTTGTTAGTATGATGTGTGATTTTTGATTGAAATCTGGACATTTTCATATTATGTTATGAGACTCTAAATCTTATTTAAATCTTCCATTTTGATTGGACTTCTCTGACACCACTCTAGTAGTGGAAGGAGGGAGGTGCCACCTTGTTAATATCATGTGTAATGGAAGTCTAGTTTCTCCAATTGGCCTTGTTGACACTTGAATGGGAGGAACTACTTATTACTGCTGGATGAGGGTGGGGATTCTGGCTCCATTGACACTGTGGTGGAGGTGGCCTCATTATTGCTGGGTGATGGTGAAAGTCTTGATCCTTTAGTAGGCCTCCTCTAACACTACCTCAGTGGGGTGAGGAGGGTGCCTCATTACTGCTTGATGGGGGCAGAAGTTCTGGCTCCTTGTGTGGTTTTTACTCACACTGCAGGGAGGAGGAGATCATGTTATTGGCCAGAGGGATGAACGTCCTGGCACCCTACTTGTTATTGGCCAGAGGGATGAACGTCCTGGCACCCTACTTGGCTTTCTTTGATACCACTTTGGTGAGCGTGTTGGAGCACCTCATTACTGTCTCATGAGGGTGGAAATGTAGGCTCCCCATGTGGTCTTCATTGGCATGGATGGGAGTGGAGCAACAGCTTTTTCTGTGGGGTTAGGCTGGAATAGAGTGCTTCTTGTCTAAAAATTTTCTGTCTGACTAGGCCACCCTTTTCCTGGCCTTCAGCTAGAGAGAAAAAGCTTTTGTTCAGGCTATTTTGCCCATGCATGTTGATGTTTTCTTGTTTCTGGCTTCTTCAGCTGCACGTCTCAGATATATTAGCCAAAAATGAATCCCAAGGAACACATGACCATGTTGTTCTTTGGGTTTTGATGTTCCTAGCAAGCAATCTTCTCTCCACCTTTCAGAGACTTCCTGTGTTTGCTTTACATATTATGTCCAGGGCTTTTAGTTTTACCCAATAGGTGGAATAAGGAAAAGTACATTTATTTCATCTTCCTGGAATAATGTGTCTTACAGAAAAGATCTTTTATTTGCTGCTAAAGTAAGGAGTTTTAGTGGATGAGAATGGGGTAGTTGAGGGGAGGAGGAAGAGAAAGGAGAGGAAAGAAAAACAGATTCTACCACTCCTAAAAAACTCTGTGAGTCCTGATTAAATATTTGTTCGTTCATTCATCATTCAACAAAATGTTTATAATTCAACACTGTATGTCTAGGAGTGTGATTGGTGCTAGGAAAACAAGGATATGTAAGATTAATTTTTGCTTATTAGAAGCTTGAAATCTAGTCTTGTAGAGGCTAACACCCAAATAAGCAAATTATTACATGTTGTAATAAGTGAACTGTGTCCTGAAGTATGAGTAGAAGTTCTCTAGGTTGCAATTCCATGCAAACCATCCAACAGACAATGGCCTGCAGGACAGTGGATGGCAAAGTGGTGTCTGAGACCAACAACACCAAAGTTCTGAGGCATTGGGTCAGCAGAAACAGGGTACCCTTAGGGGAGCAGGAATCCAATAAAAAGTTTAGAGGTCAAAAAATAAAAGTAAATAAAATAATAACTTCTTAATATTTGTATCTATATCTATGCATATCTTTTAATATCCTTTTACATGTGTTGGATGTAAGACTTGCCACTCTGCCTTCATCTATCTTTTCCTTTCTACCTATTCCTGTATGACATCTGTGACTAGAAATAGGGGAGAGAGATGTTTGGCTAAACATCTAGAGTTACTAGGTAGAAATGTGTAAATGTAACAGATGCACAAGTGGAGCTCAGGATGAAGCTATTGTTTTAAATCTGCTCTCACAGACAGTTCTGTTTTCACTAGTTGTGAGTGTGTGTGTTTAAATGTAGTAACTTTCAGTTAATACTAACAGTCATATCACAGTTCCTTCATCCCTTTACAGTCATTTCAGCCTACTTATCAACAATAGCTTTTCATAGAATCTACTAGAATTATACACTGATGGGACTATATTAATTTTAGGAAATGAAATACTCATATTTTACCCAGGAAACTGGTGTACTAGGCCATTCTTGCATTGCTATAAAAAAATACCTAAGATTGGGTAATTATAAAGAAAAGAGATTTAACTGGATTCTGTTTCTGCAGGCTGTACAAGAATGCTTGGCTTCTGGGGAGGCCTCAGGGAGCTTTTACTTGTGGCAGAAGGTGAAGTGGTAGCAGGCATGTCACATGGCCAGAGCAGGACAAGAGAGAGAAAGAGTTGGAGGTGCCATACACTTTTAAACAAACAGATCTCGTGTGGACTCACTCAGTGCCAAGGTGATGGCACCAAATACTTCATGAGGGATACACCCCCATGATCCAGACATCTCCCACTAGGCCCCACTCCAACACTGGAGATTACATTTCAACATAAGATTTGGCGGGGACACAGATCCAAACCATATCAATGGGAATATATGGTCTGGCTCATTATGTTAAAATAAATAAAATAATTTTTATCATGCAGAGTGTTATGCTAATTTTCATTGTTTTCTTACTCTCATTTGCATCTATGGTCATTATCTTTCCTTGCCTTCAGTATTAGTATCTGTAAACTTTCTCTCTTCTGGAATAGCATGTATTCAAACCTTATGATATCCCTAATGTATTGGTGTATTTTTAAAAAGCCCATATACAATAACACTTTATTTTTATGCTGTCTAAATCTTTTATTTAAAGACATCTGGTATGTTTGGCTCAGCGGACAAAATATGACAGTGCTGAAAAGTAGTATTAGCAATTCTTATGACTTTCTACATATTTTAAGATGTTTATGGCAGAAATTACATACTGTGGTGGATAGAGTAGCAGACTAAGAAATATTTATCATTGACATGCTATTACTTACTTTTTTGTGACCCTGAGAAAGCCAGTAGCCTTTTCTATGATTCTGAATTTTAACCACAATTTTATAGCTATGAAAGAAGAAAACAATTGTTCCAAATATCTGCACAATAGGAATACTGAGATTTCAAGAATAATTCTTTGTGTGTTTTTTTTAAATGTAGCATAATCTATTGCTACTGTTAGTGTTTCCAAAGTGGCAAACTTGAATTCAATTTCTTGTAATAAGTAAAAACATGTCCTGTATATGGCCAGTGGTAACTATTTGGTTTGAACTACTATATGAATTAGGAATAAAAATATAATATTGGATTGAACTTCAACTTATCACAAAAATTGTTTAACTATTAAGATATTTTAGGTATTAAAATTCAAATAGTATTAATCTAAATTTGAAAAATTATTATAATATTTCAATTATGTTTAGCTGCTTATAGTTTTAATTCAGAGACATTAGTTGATTAAATACTGTCCCTGTAACTAGACCATGATAAATAATGCTATTGTGTGTGACATGGATAAGAATCAGGTCATTGTTTAGTATTTCAGCTTATAGTTTGGTATTTCAGCTTGTGTGCACGGTCCTTTGCTGGAAAGAAAACATCATCCTGGTTCAAATGATCAGTACATTGCTAATTTATTAGTGATTTATTTTCCTTAAACTTTGAAAGTCTTTTGTTATATTTGCTGAGGGTAGGGTAAATCAATTTGTACTCACATGCCAGATTATGTCAGATGTTATTGATTCGGGCTACTTCCTTGATTTATGGAATGATTAATTTCATTATAAATATTTCAGTCTTCTGGGAAATTGGTTAAAAAAAGAGGAACTTAATTTAATTTGCTATGGTATGTCTATATGTATATTTTATTCCTCTTATTTAAGGCAAAGATAAAGATCTAGGCCAACTAGGTAATTCAATAGGCCATGATCATTGGAAGTTGTATGTGTAGTGACTTGACATTGTGATTTCTGTGGATTTCTTTTTCAGACTGACGTTATTTAAAAATGGTGCTTGCTTAGTAGAGGTGCATAAGAAGAGGAATGTTGGATTTTTATCTTATTCACAATACACATGCCAGATATATTTTGCTTTCCTGAAAAAGTTGTACTATCTTTACTCCTTCTCTAAATCTGTTGCCTTTCTAAGCATGATACCAAAGGCAAATATCCTGAAGAAAAGAGTGATAGATTTTACTACAAAAAATTTAAAGCTGTCTGCCAAAATCCACTATAAACAAGATTGAAAGGCAACTGACAACTCGGAACAATGGGAGCAACACATATGGTGAACAAAGGGTGAAAATCCTTCTTATAAAGAGCTCTTAAAATATAAGAGCATATTGTACATACCAGATCATCTTTTCATCTGGAGAGCTAGGTACTGTTATTATCTTTATTTTATAGATAGATAAAGAAGTTAAGGCTTAAAGAGGTCTACAGTTAGTCATGAGTGAAAGATTCAAACCTGGGTTGTCTGACCCCAGAGTCTATGCTCTTAACTACTAAGCTACACTTCCCTCCATTCTTACAGATGGCCAGAGACATGAAAAAGCAATTTACAAAGACACCCAACAGCTAGTAAACATATAATATTTATTTTCTCTCTGGAAATAAAATAATGGAAATGAAAATAATTAGAGAACATTTTGTCTATCAAACTGACAAAAATTTTAAACAATGGTTATGTTCATTTTTGGCAAGATACGGAAAAACCAGACAATTGATAAATCCTTTCATTGGGAAAATTACCCACAAAATCCCTTAAAACTCAGTTATAGTTTTAACCTTGTGATTTAATTTGTAGTTATTAATCCTGAGAAAATAACTGTGCGTATGTGAGATTTAGTTATGAGGCTATTAACTCAATATTTGTTTATAATGCTAGAAACTGTAGACAACCAAAATGTTCAACAATAGAAGACTGATTAATTAGCATACATCTATAAAATGGAATGCCAGTAGTTGTTTAAAGTGGTATTTTAAAGAGTTGTTTGGGCAGGGTGTGGTGGCTCACACCTGTAATCCCAGCACTTTGAGAGGCCGAGGTGGGTGGATTACCTGAGGTCAGGACTTCAACACCAGCCTGGCCTGGTGAAACCCCGTCTCTACTAAAAATACAAAAATTAGCCAAGCGTGGTGGTGCGTCCCTGTAGTCCCAGCTACTCAGGAGGCTAAGGTAGGAAAATCACTTGAACCTGGAGGTGGAGGTTGCAGTGAGCCAAGATCGTGCCACTGCACTCCAGCCTGGGTGACAGACTGAGACTCTGCCTCAAAATAAAGAAAGAAAGAAAGAAAAGAAAAGAAAAGAAAGAAAGAAAGAAAGAAAGAAAGAAAGAAAGAAAGAAAGAAA
>NC_045444.1:47307276-47334935 GCF_002776525.5 Piliocolobus tephrosceles
AAAGAAAGAAAGAAAGAAAGAAAGAAAGAAAGAAAGAAAGAAAGAAAGAAAGAAAGAAAGAATTTTTGATGGCATTTTATGTGTTAAGGGAATAAATCAGATCATTAACTCATTAAGATTCCACTTAAAAGTTGTACATTATTGTATTGATAAAAGACTGAAAAGGTTTTTATAAAAATATTAACAGTGATTTTCTCTAGTTAGTGAGAATATGATGGGTCTTATTTTTAATTTTCCAAATTTTCTACAATAATGAAATTTTATTTTTAAAAAAACATAAACGTTACCGGCCAGGCATGGTGGCTCATGCCTGTAATCCCAGAACTTTGGGAGGCCGAGGTGGACGGATCACCTGAGGTCAGGAGTTTGACACCAGCCTGACCAACATGATGAAACCCCGTCTTTACTAAAAATACAAAAACTAGCTGGGCTTGGCAGCAGGCACCTGTAATCCCAGCTACTCAGGAGGCTGAGGCAGGAGTATCACTTGAACCTGGGAGGCAGAGGCTGCAGTGAGCCGAGATCGCACCATTGCACTCCATCCTGGGCAACAGAGAGGGAGGCTCCATCTGGGGGAAAAAAAAAAAGGTTACCAGAAAATTTCTTTAATTTACTTCTTGTTGCATATAAGATTTTAAAAAAGCACAATCACAGATTTGCAAGAGAAAAATTTTGATCTTTCCGTACTTTTTAAATTTCTAATGAATAGTACATGGTGGATCTTTATTTTAGTCTTCTAATGGGTAGTTGTCATAATGTTATTCCCAGGTAAACTTGAATGATGTTTTATTTAGTATTTCCATGTGAATTTTTTTTTGACTCATTTTTTGGTCATAGTTTTATCTTTATTTCTTTTCTTTAACTTCTTCCCATTCATTATTTGCCAATTTATATTCTTTCTAATATATTTCTTATATTCTGGTTTTTATTAGAAAAGCTTCTCCAATTTTTAAAAATTTTAAACAATAATTTTAACTTTTATTTTAGAGTCAGGGGTTACATGTGCCTGTTTGTTACATAAGTGTATTGTATGCTGCTAAGGTTGGGGCACAAATCATCTCATCCCTTGGGTAGTGAGCATAGTACCCAATAGTTTTTTAGTTGTCCCCCTCCCTCCCTACTCTAGTAGTCCCCAGTGTCTATCGTTGGCATCTTTATGTCCGTGAGTATCCAGTGTTTAGCTTTGAAATTCATTGCTTGGTAATAAAATATACCAGTGTTCATCCTTCAAAATTTTCTTTTCTACAGAATAAAAATTTTGCAAAATTGGCACGAAATTTGTTGTGTGAAATGGAAGATGTCAGCTTGCTTATTTTACCTTATATTATTTAACAGAATTGAGATTACATAATCTAGTTCTCAATAACTGGTGATATTTGTTCATAAACTTCTATTGATATGCTAATTTTCTGTTAATATGGGACTTATTAGTTAGGTCTCGTTCCTGAATTCGTGAAACTTCCCCTCCTCCGAACAAATGATCTCCCTCTCTCCTCTTCTTTCAGTAAGTCAATTTACATTTGGAGACGTGGCACAGTACTAGATGATTCAAGCTGAGAAAGAACAAAAAAAGATACCTGGCACTCATTCCTTGCTTTCGTATGAGCTAACTCCTGACAGGTATCTAGTATATGCTGAGTTTCCTATCTTTCTCATACATATCAGGCAGAGTAAAGCAGGTAGGAATCAGAGGTCTCAAATTAATGTCTGTAAATCCTGAGGAAATATTTTGAGGCTGCAGTAGACTAAACGATGCCGGATTTGGTTTGATTTGCTGTAATTCTATCATTTGAACACTAAGTGGCACTAAAGCCTAGGTCACAGATAATATATTGTCAATTCAAATTCTCAGATTTGGGGTCTATTGGTGGGTAAATGGCTTTGGAAAAGTGAGAAAAGGATTAGTAAGAAAGTATTCTGAGCTTAGAGGAAGACAGAAAAAATAGTTTTACAATCAGTTATTTTTGGGAACTGGAAGTTTAACCAAACTCTCTTGCTTTTATTTGCAAATTATTTAAAAGCAAGGAGTAAACCACTCTTAAAATGACCAAAGATGATTAATCTCACTCCACCTATCCTTGAATATTTTCCCTTTTTCTTTGAAAGGAAGGAAAATCTATACTTAGAAAAAAGTTTTCAGATAGAAAGCACTCATATGCATGTTGAACCTTGAGCTCCTGTGTACCCATAGATGACAATATCCATAATAAACATTTTCTTTTCAACTCTGGTTTCTTTTGAGACTACTTATTTATACCTATACATGTGTATTTTTACATCGGACCTAATTTGGGAAATGTCAGTATAATTTGAGTTAGAAAAAAAATCAGAATTTGGTTATTTTGGAGGAGAAAGAAAATCATATGTTTTGTTACTTATTAAACTTTAAAAAATTAAAATAATCTTTTCCAAGATTTATTGAGATATATAATTGACAAAAATATATGTGTTTAAGGTATAGAATGTAATGATTTAATATACATATACATTGTGAAATTATTACTGCAATCAAGCTAATTAACACGTACATAACCTCACAGTTACCATTATTTATTTCCAGCTTTATTGAGGTACAATTGACAAAAATGTATATAATGTATATACATATGGCGTATGATGTGATATTTTGATGTATGTATACATTGTGAAATGATGACTACAATGAAGCTTAATATCTGTCACCCCACCTAGTTATCTTTTTGTGGGGAGAACATTTAAGATCTCACATAGTAAATTTCAAGTATGCAATACATTATTATTAACTATACTCACCATGTTGTACGTTAGATCTCCAGAACTTGTTTATTCTGCGTAACTGAAACTTTGTATTGTTTGACCAACATCTCCCCATTTCCCCAGCTTCCTAGCCCTGGGGCAACCACCATTCTACTCTCTGCCTCTATGAATCTGACTTTTTTAGCTACCTCAGATAATTGGAATCACGTAGAATTTAACTTCTGTGACTGGCTTATTTCTCTTAGCATGGTGGCCTCCAGGTTCATCCATGTTGTTGCAAATGACAGAATTTCCTTCTTTTTCTAAGGCTGAATGGTATTCCATAGCACACACTTGATATATGGAAAAAGAAGTATATACATACACACACATACACACAAACCCCACATTTTCTTTATCCATTCATCTGCTGTTGGACACTTAAGATTGATTCCATGTCATGCTATTGTGAATAATGCTGCAATGAACATTGGAATTTAGAAATCTCTTCAAGATACTGATTTTATTATCTTTGACTGTATACCTGGAAGTGGGATTGCTGGAACATATGTAGCCCTATTTTTAATTTTTTGAGGAGCTTCCATACTGTTTTATCATAATGGCTGTATCATTTTACTGTCCCACCAACAGTGTACAAGGGATCCTTTTCACGTTCTCACCAACGTGTTATCTTTTGCCTTTTTGATAACAGCCATTCCAACAGAGGGGGCATCCTTATTTTGTTCCTGATCTTAGAGCTTTCAACTTTTCATCATTGAGTATGATGTTAGCTGTGGGACTGTCATATGTAGCTTTTATTATGTTGAGGTATATTCCTTATATACATAATTTGTTGAGAAGTTTTTTATCATAAAGGATACAGAGTTTTTTCAAATGCTTTTTCTGCATCTATTGTGATGACCATGTGATTTTTATACTTTTCTGTTAATGTGGTATATCATATTTATTGATTTGTGTATGTTGAATCATCCTTGCATCCCAGGGATAAATTCTAATGGTGTATGAGCCTTTTAATATGCTGTTAAGTCCTGTTTGCTAGTAACTTAAGATGTTTGCATCTATGTTCATCAGGGATATTGGTATGTAATTTTCTCTTCTTGTAGTGTCTTTGTCTTGCTTTGGTATCAGGGTAATTCTTGCTTTGTAAAATTAGTTTGGATTTGTTCCCTTCATTTCAGTTTTTTGAAAGAGTTTGAGTGAGGGATTGGCACTTATTCTTCATTAAATGTTTGATAAAATTAACCGGTGAAGCTATCAGGTCCTGAAATTTTCTTTGTTGGGAGATTTTTGTAAAATTACTGACTCAATCTCTGTATTTGTTATTGATCTGTTCAAATTTTCTGTTTCTACAGGATTCAGTCTTGGTAGGTTGTATGTTTCTAGGAATTCACCAACTTCTTCTGGATTATCCAAATTGTTGGCATATAATTATCGAAGTAGTTTCTTATTATTCATTGTATTTCTGTGGTATCAATTGTAATGCCCCCACCCCTTTATTTCTGATCTTACCTATTTATTTGAGTTATCCTTCTTTTTTTCTTAGTCTACCTAAATGTTTGTCAATTTGGGTTATCTTTTCAAAAATCAAATTTTCAATTTCTTCAGTCTTTTGTGTTGTTTTTCTAATCCCTATTTCATTTATTCCTGACCTTTTTTATTGATTTCCTTCTTCTAACTTTGGATTTAGTTTTTTTTCTAGTTCCTTGAGGCATGACATTAGATTTTTTATTTAAAATTGTTCCTCTTTTTTGATATAGGCATTTGTTCTTATAAATATCCCTCTTAGGATTGCTTTTTGCTGCATCCCATAAGTTCTGGTATGCTATGTTTCCATTTTCATTTGTCTCAAGGTAGTTTTTGATTTCCTTTTTGATTTCTTCTATGGCCCATTGGTTGTTTAGCAACATGTTTAATTTTCACATATTTGTGTAATTCTAAACCATTTTTTTCTATTATTAATTTCTAGTTTCATGCCATTGTCATCCAGAAAGGTACTTGACATGATTTCAGTCCTCTTGAATTTGTTAAGATTTGTTTTGTGGCTTAACATGTGGATCTGTCCACATGTTAATGTTCTGTGTGTACTTGAGAATAATATGTATATAGCTGCTGTTGAATGAAATGTTCCATATATGTCTGTTAGTTTTATTTCGTCTAAAATGTAATTCAAGTCCAGTGTTTCCGTATTAACTTTCCATCTAGATGATCTGACCATTGTTGAAAGTTGAGTACTGAGGTGCCTACTATTACAGCTTTGCATCCTATTTCTCCCTTCAGATCATTTAATTGTTACTTTATGAATTTAGGGGCTCTGATGTTAGATGCATATATATTTGCAACTGTTACATGCTCATGCTGAATTAACCGATTACATACAGGCCTTCTTTGTCTCTTTTTACAGTTTTCACTTAAAGTCTATTTTGTCCAATATAAGTTTAGCTATCTCTGATCATTTTTGGATTCCATTTGCATGGAATATTTTTTCCATCCCTTTACTTTTACTTACTGTGTGTCCTTACAAGTAAAGTGAGTCTCTTGTAGGCAGTACATGGTTACACGGTTGGATCGTGTGTGTGTGTACATGGGTGTGTGTTTAGAGACAGGGTCTTGCTATGTTGCCCAGGCTGGGGTGCAATGGTGTGATCATAGCTCACTGTAACCTCAAACTCCTGGACTCAAGCCATCCTCCTGCCTTAGCCTTCCAACTAGCTAGGACTATAGTAACTACAGCCATGTACCACCATGCCCAGCTATTTTTTTTTTTTTAACTTTTTTGTAGAGACAGAATTTCACTATGTTGCCCAGGCTGAGCCTGAACTTCTGACCTTAGGTGATCCTCCTTTGCTCTGGGATTATAGGCATGAGCCACCACAGCTGGCCTGGGTCTTGTTTTTTTAAAAAATCTATTCAGCCACTCTTATTTTTAATTGAAGAATTTAATACATTTAAGGTAATTATTGATAGGTAAGGACTTGCCATTGCAATTTTGTAATTTATTTTCTGATTGTTTTGCAGGTCCTTTGTGTCTTTCTTCCTCTCTCACTGTCTTCTTTTGTGGTTTCATGGTTTTCTGTGGTGTTTGATGGTTTTCTTTGGTGGCATGCTTTGAATCCTTTCTTTTTATCTTTTGTGCAACTACTGTAGATTTTTGCTTTGTGATAACACCACAAGGCTTGCATAAAATGTTTTATCCTTATAACAGGCTACTTTAAGCTGATAATAACTTGACTTTAATTGCATGCAATAACTATATGCATTTACTTCCCTCCATGTTTTATAATTTTAATGTCAATATTTACATTTTTTTTGTAATTTGTATTCTTTAACCATTTATTATAGCTGTAATTTATTTTTTAAAAGTTTGGCTTTTAACCTTTGTAATGGGGATAAAATTGCTTTACATACCACTGTTACAAAATTAGAGAATTCTGAGTATGATTATGTATTACTCATAATTGAGTTTTTACTTTCATCTGTTTTTTTCCTTAAAAAACAAATTACAGCCTTTATCTTTATTTTAGCTTAAATGATACTCTTTAACAATTTCTATGAAGCAAGACTACTGGTGATGTACTCCTTTAGGTTTTGTTTGTCTGAGAACGTTTTATTTCTTCCTCATTTCTGAGGCACATCTTTGCCAGATAACGTATTCTTGTTTGGCAGTTTTCTTCCTTCAGCACTTTGAATACATCATTTCACTCTCTTTTGGCCTGAGTGAGATACACACACACACACTCACACTCACACACATACTCACACTCACACACACATATATGTGCATGTATATCTTGCTTTCAGTATTCTCTTTTTTTTGTCTTTGATTTTTAATAATTTGATTGTGAGGTATTTTGGTGAACTCCTCTTTGAGTTGAAGTTCACTGGTGATCTCTGAGCTTCTTGTACCTAGATGTTGTCATCTTTCCCCAGATTTGACCATTTTTCAGTCATTTTATTTCTTAAATATGCTTTCTAGGACTTTTTCCCTCTTCTTATTCTGTAACTTCTATTATGCAAAAGTTAGTTTGTTTGATGGTGTCCCATAATTCCCATAGGCCTTTTTCATTTTTTTAAATTCCTTTTTCTTTTTGTTCCTCTGATTGGAAAATTTCAAATATCCTACATTTCAGCTCACAGATTTTGTCTTCTGCTTGACCAAGTCTGCTGTTGAAGTGTTCTATTGAATTTTTCAGTTATTATATTCTTTCTCTCTAGAATGTCTGTTTTGTATTTTTTCTATTTCTTTGTCAAACTTCTCATTTTGTTCATGAATTGTTTCCCAAATTTTAATTTTCTGTCTGTATTTTCTTGGAATTTCCGGAACTTATTTAAAAGGATTATTCTGAACTTTTTGTGGGTCATTTCATAGATCTCCATTTCTTTTGGCCCCATTATGGAGCTTTATTAGTTTCTTTTGGTGGAGTCATATTTCCCTGATTTTTCATAATTTTTCCATTCTTATGTTGATGCCTGTATATTTGAGGAGATGGTCACCTCTTCTGGCCCCTGCAGGTATTCTTTGATGGTTGATAGACCTTCACTATTTAGTGTAGTCCAGGATTATGGATGAGCTGATTGTAGTGAGGGCAAGCAGACCTTGGTGTCAGGGTTCTCTAGTTGGGCTGGATTGCTTCCTGTGCTCTGAGGCCAAATAGTACTTCTGGCTGGGCTCTGTTGTCTAAAGAGACCACTGGATGGATTGTGCCATCAGGTAGAGCTGCTGACTGGGCTCTGCAATTGTCTCTGATTGGGCAGGGATGCAAGTTGTCTTCCCCGACTGGGCAGTACTGTACTGTTATTTATAAACTGCAGTTACAAGACAGGGTTGTGTGTTGTGCTCTAAGGCTAAATGAAGTGTCTGGAATTGCTGTTTGGCCATATGGGGTGGGCAGGGTGAGAGGCTGTAGTCCACAGATATGTGTGAATTTGGGCTTGGTTCCTTGCCAGTGGCAAGGAGGCCTGAAGCTTGGTAGAGATGCTGCTCAGCAGGCAGGGTTGGATGGGGCCAGATGCTCCCTCCTTGAGGGATCACTGACCTGTCATTGCCTCCCAGCTTTGGGAAGACTTAATGTGTGTTCCAGAGTTGTGTGGGGAAATTGGCTAGAGACCCAAGCCTGTTTGACTTGTGGACTATACTTTATTCAGCACAATGCTATTCGCTAGTCTCTCCAGTGTAGTGTCTCTCTTGGCTGAAATGCAGAGCAATGACCAAGATTTGTTTGCTGGCAGCTGTGAATCCTACCTTTGTGTTTCTAACTGTCCACTGGTGGTCTAGGCTCTGCTGGCACTCCCAATATTTCCATGGGACAACATAGGAATGAGCCTGCTGTGAAGGGTTCCAGAATGGTGGGGTAGCTGAATGTTTGCCTCCAACTTACTTTTCCCACTGTGGAAACTGTAGGTCCAGGGGAATCTTCTGTGTGTGGCACTGTGCCACTTGAGGTGTGGGTGGCCTAGTCAATGTGAACTGTTCCTCTTACCCTTCAAACTAGGCTTTTCTCAGTTCTGTATTCTAAGTAGGTGTCTCAGCCTCACTTTCAAGTTCTAGGATATTCATGAAAGCATTCTTGCCTGTGGGTAGTTGCTAACTGGATTTCTGTGGGTTGGGGGAGTAGAGCCAGAAAATTCCTATTTTGCCATCTTGCTCCATGCTACAAATTTTTAAAAAGACTAAAACTATTAAAAAACAGGTGTTAGAGTCATGTTTTACAGTTGATAAAGTTTCATGCTTATTTAAAATATTAGGACTTTTTCTTATCTCCCATACTTAAAGGACATAAAAGTCATTGGCTACATCAGTTTTCATGGTTCATGAAGAATAAAGTAAGAGTGAAGATAAAAGTTAATTTGTTAATCTGAATGTAAAAATGGGAATTTAAAAAGTTATTCTGAGCAGCCAGGTAGACAGTAGGTGAAGAACTCATTTTGAGCTTGGATAATGGAGGAAATGAGAGAAGGACCTTGAGCAGGAAAATGTATCCCGTAAAAATGGTAGGCAAGTGTCCAAGGAAGAGGCAGAGTGTAATAAATTCCCTGTGGTTGGAATGGATAAGATATTATAAGAATAATACCAGTATTCAAGTTCAAGTTGTTTCTTGAACAAATATGTTGTGTTTTACTCAAAACATCAATATAAGGCTTTATGGCTGGATGTGGTGGCTCACGCCTGTAATCCCAGAATTTTGGGAGGCCGAGGCGAGTGGATCACTTGAAGTAAGGAGTTTGAAAGCAGTTTGGCCAACATGGTGAAACCCCATCTCTACTAAAAATACAAAAGTTAACTGGATATGGTGGTGGGTGCCTGTAATCCCAGCTGCTCAGGAAGCTGAGGCAGGAGAATTGCTTGGACCCAGGAGGTGGAGGTTGCAGTGAGTCAGGATCGCACCACTGCACTCCAGCCTGGATGACAGAGCAAGACCCAAACTCAGGAAAAAAAAAAAAAAAAAAAAATATATATATATATATATATATATATATATACGTGTGTGTGTGTGTGTGTGTGTGTGTGTGTGTGTGTGTATGTCTGTTACAATGGCTGGGAAACGCTTTTGGGAGCAAAGGAGTTGTGGTTATATCCTTTCTTAGGGAAGATCAGGATGAAAAGAAAATTGCAGTTGTAAGAGGTAGGAGGTAAGATGGTGAGAGATGATTGAGAATGTAGAAGTGGGAGTTCAGAGCAAAATGTGATTAAAGGTGGAAGTTAGGCTTTCTTAGTTCCCACTGGAACTATTTAAAAATATTCAGGGAAGGGTTGGGTACTAGACTTCCCATGGTTATATAGAATGGGAACTCGACTCATTTTATTTGGCTATTAAGGAAAAGGCCACAGAAAGTAAAAGAATTTAGGGACATTAAAGTTCTAATAAATGAATGAGTCACCTACTGTGTAAGTCCATGAAAACTTGAATGGTTCCATGTCTATGGAGTGCTGTGGAGAAAGCACCTTGAACAACTCAAAGCAATGGTGAATTCTAGCTGATTATGGGTATTATATCTATAGGTTTAACTTGGAACCTAGAGATAAAGGGGACGGGTTCTCTGCCTTTGGAAATATTTTTAGATATCTGCTTAGGAAATTCTTTTGTTGAGGTCAGAGTATAACCTGCTGGAAATTGATGGTTTCCTTAATGTGATTATGACTGAGTTTTTTTCAGGCAAGTGTTAAATTTTTAAGCTTTTTCCCCCGTATAAATGTTTTATACATATTTGTATATTCAAATATATCAGTCATTTCCTTTATGACTTTTGTGGTTTCTGTTTTACCGAGAAATCATAAGGAAACATATGCCTTATGTTTTTGTCTCCCACATACACATATGTATTTCTTCTAGAACATGTATTGATGTAAGAAATGAAATAATAATTTAGCTTTATTTTATTTTTAATGATAAAAATGGCTAGCCAGTTAACTCTTCATTAATTAGTGAATATACCTCTCTCATTTGAAATGATTACCTCTTTTTCATGTACTAAATTCTTGCATGTTCCAGTGCTTCTCAAATTTTAGTGTGCATCAGAATCACCTGGAGGGCTTTTTAAAATAGAATTTGCTGAACATCATCTTTCTCTAACAAGTTCCCAGATGATGTTACTGATGTAGGTTTAGGGAGTCACACTTTGAGAATAGCTGCCAATTCTAATTTCTTTACCATGGCTATTAATATCCATGATGAAATAGACATAAAAATTCTCAACAAAATCCACCAAACCAAATCCAATAGAACATCAAAAGTTAATTCACCACAATCAAGTAGGCTTGGGATGCAAGACTGGTTCAACATGTGCAAATCAGTAAAGGTGAGTCATCACATAAACAATTCAAGGCAAAACTCGTATGATCATCTCAACAGACACAGAAAATGCTTTTGAGAAAACTCAACATTGCCTCATGATAAAACCCCTAAACAGACTAGGCATCAAAGGAACATACCTCAATGTAATAAGAGCCATATATTACAAATGCACAGCCATCATACTGAATGGGTAAAAGCTGGAACCATTCCCTTTGAGAGCTGGAATAAGACAAGGATGTCCACTCTCACTGCTCCTATTCAACATTGTGCTGGAGGTCCTAGTCAGAGCAATTAGCAAGAGGTCATCCAACTATCTCTCTTCATTCATGATGTGATTCTACACCTTGTACACCCTAAGGACTCCACCAAAAGGCTACTAGAACTGAAAAATGATTTTAATAAGGTTTCAGAATGCAAAACCAATGTACAAAAATCAGTAGCATTTCTATACATCAACAATATCCAGGTCGAGAGTCAAATAAAGAACGTGATCCTATTTACAATAGTCACAACAAACACAAAAGACCTAGGAATACAGCTAACCCAGGAGGTGGAAGAGCTCTACAAGGAGAACTACAAAACACCGCTGAAAGAAATCAGAGATTACACAAATAAATCAAAGAATATTCCATGCTCAAGGATTGGCAGAATCAATATCACTAAAATGCCATACTACCTAAAGCAGTTTACAGATTCAATGCTATTTCTCTCAAACTATTATATAAATGTCATTCTTCACAGAATTAGAAAAAACTATTCTAATGGAATCAAAAGAGAGCCCCAATAGGCAAAGCAATCCTAAGCAAAAGGAGCAAAGCTGGAAGAATAACACCATCTGACTTAAAACTATCCTATAAGGCTACAGTAACCAAAATAACATAATGGTACAAAAAGACACATAGACCAGTGGAACAGAGTAGAAATAAAGCCACACACTTATACAACCATCTGATCGTCAACAGGGCTGACAAACACATGCAATGGGGAAAGGATTCCCTATTTAATAAATGGTGCTGGAATAACTGGCTAGCCTTATGCCAAAGAAAGAAATTGGACCCTCACCTTTCACTGTATACAAAAATTAACTCAAGATGGATTAAAAATTTAAATGTAAGCCCTCAAATTATAAAAATCCCAGAAAAAAACCTAGGGAATACCCTTCCCTACATTGGTCTTAGTAAAGAATTTTTGGCTAAGTTCACAAAAACAATTGCAACAAAAACAAAAATTAACAAGTGGGACCTTATTAAATGAAAGAGATTCTCTACAGCAAAAAAACAAAAACAAAAACAAAAAAACTATCAATAGAGTAAACAGAGCCTACATAATAGAAGAAAATATTTGCAAACTATGCATCTGATAAAGGTCTAATATCCAGAAGCAACAGGAATTTAAACAAATCAATAAGCAAAAATCAAATAACCCCATCAAAAATGGGCAAAGGACAAGAATAATCCCTTTTCAAAAGGAGACATACAAGCAGCCAACAAACATATGAAAAAATGTTTGTTGCTAATCATCAGAGAAGTTCAAATTAAAACCTCAATGAAATACCATCTCACACTAGTCAGAATGACTATTATTAAAAAGTCAAAAACAAAAACAAAACAAAACAAACAAACAAACAAACAAAAAACAGATGCTGGCGAGGCTCCAGAGAAAAGGAACCACATATACACTGCTGGTGGGAATATAAATTACTTCAGCCTCTGTGGAAAGCAGTTTGGAGATTTCTCAAAGAACTTAAAACAGAGCTGCCATTCAATCCAGCAATCCCATTACTTGGTATGTAAAGAAAAATAGATAATTATATCAAAAACATACATGTACTTGTATATTCACCACCAAACTATTCACAATAATAAAGAAATAGAATTGACCTTGATGCCCATCAATGGTGGGTTGGGTAAAGAAAATGTGGTACATATACACCACAGAGTACTACACAGCCACAAAAAAAGAATGAAATCATGTTCTCCACAGCAACATAGAAGGAACTGGAGGCCATAATCCTAAATGAATGCAGCAACAGAAAACCAAATACTGTGTGTTCACACTTATAAATGGGAAGGAAACATTGAGCACACATGGACATAAATATGCGAGCAGCAGATACTTTGGAATACTAGAGGAGAGAGTACAGTAGAGAGGTGTTGACTGAGAAACTAAATATTGAGTACTATGCTCAGTACCTGGATGCAATATACCCATGTAATAAACCTGCACATGTCCCCCCTGTATCCAAAATAAAAGTGGAATAAAAAAAAGAGTTCGGGCTTTGGTTTAAATGATGACTCAACCGATTAATGCTTTGGGCATGTCTGTAATTCTCTCTATTCAGTTTTTTTTTTTTTTTCATTTTAAAATGAAGATAGCAATTGTATTATCTCATATAGTTGTGAGAATTAAATGAGATAATCTGTATAAAATTGTTCGAATATTGCTTGGCAAATAATAGATTCACAGCTACTTATCATTATCATTTTCATTATAATTATTCCCATCTATATCTTCTCTCAGTAGGCTTAAAGGTTATTTACAGTTTTTTGCTACTATAAATTTTGCTGCCAAGAACATTTTTGTACATTTCTACTGGCACACTTATACGAAAGTTTCTGTAAGGCATATTCTTTTTTTTTTATACTTTAAGTTCTAGGGTACATGTGCACAATGTGCAGGTTTGTTACATATGTATACATGTGCCATATTGGTGTGCTGCACTCATCAACTCGTCAGTACCCTTCAACTCGTCATTTATATCAGGTATAACTCCCAATACCATCTCCCCCCATACCCCTCCCCACAATGGGCCCCGGTGTGTGATGTTCCCCTTCCTGTGTCCAAGTGATCTCAATGTTCAGTTCCTACCTATGAGTGAGAACATGTGGTGTTCGGTTTTCTGTTCTTGTGATAGTTTGCTGAGAATGTTGGTTTCCAGCTGCATCCATGTCCCCAAGGACACAAACTCATCCTTTTTTATGACTGCATAGTATTCCATGGTGTACATGTGCCACATTTTCTTAATCCAGTCTGTCACTGATGGACATTTGGGTTGATTCCAAGTCTTTGCTATTGTGAATAGTACCGCAATAAACATACGTGTGCATGTGTCTTTATAGCAGCATGATTTATAATCCTTTGGGTATATACCCAGTAATGGGATGGCTAGGTCATATGGTATTTCTAGTTCTAGATCCTTGAGGAATCGCCATACTGTCTTCCACAATGGTTGAACTAGTTTACGGTCCCACCAACAGTGTAAAAGTGTTCCTATTTCTCCACATCCTCTCCAGCACCTTTTGTTTCCTAACTTTTTAATGATTGCCATTCTAACTGGTGTGAGATGGTATCTCATTGTGGTTTTGATTTGCATTTCTCTGATGACCAGTGATGATGAGCATTTTTTCATGTGTCTGTTGGCTGTATGAATGTCTTCTTTTGAGAAATGTCTGTTCATATCCTTTGCCCACTTTTGGATGGGGTTGTTTTTTTCTTGTAAATTTGTTTGAGTTCTTTGTAGGTTCTGGATATTAGCCCTTTGTCTGATGAGTAGATTGCAAAAATTGTCTCCCATTCTGTAGGTTATCTGTTCACTCTGATGGTAGTTTCTTTTGCTGTGCAGAAGCTCTTTAGTTTAATTAGATCCCATTTGTCAATTTTGGCTTTTGTTGCCATTGCTTTTGGTGTTTTAGACATGAAGTCCTTGCCCATGCCTATGTCCTGAATGGTATTCCCTAGGTTTTCTTCTAGGGTTTTTATGGTATTAGATCTAACATTTAAGTCTCTAATCCATCTTGAATTGATTTTCATATAAGGAGTAAGGAAAGGATCCAGTTTCAGCTTTCTGTTTATGGCTAGCCAATTTTCCCAGCACCATTTATTAAATAGGGAATCCTTTCCCCATTTCTTGTTTCTCTCAGGTTTGTCAAAGATCAGATGGCTGTAGATGTGTGGTATTATTTCTGAGGACTCTGTTCTGTTCCATTGGTCTATATGTCTGTTTTGGTAGCAGTACCATGCTGCTTTGGTTACTGTAGCCTTGTAGTATAGTTTGAAGTCAGGTAGCGTGATGCCTCCAGCTTTGTTCTTTTGACTTAGGATTGTCTTGGCAATGTGGGCTCTTTCTTGGTTCCATATGAACTTTAAAGCAGTTTTTTCCAATTCTGTGAAGAAACTCATTGGTAGCTTGATGGGGATGGCATTGAATCTATAAATGACCTTGGGCAGTATGGCCATTTTCACAATATTGATTCTTCCTCTCCAGGAGCATGGTATGTTCTTCCATTTGTTTGTGTCCTCTTTTATTTCGCTGAGCAGTGGTTTGTAGTTCTCCTTGAAGAGGTCCTTTACATCCCTTGTAAGTTGGATTCCTAAGTATTTTATTCTCTTTGAAGCAATTGTGAATGGAAGTTCATTCATGATTTGGCTCTCTGTTTTTCTGTTACTGGTGTATAAGAATGCTTGTGATTTTTGCACATTAATTTTGTATCCCGAGACTTTGCTGAAGTTTCTTATCAGCTTAAGGAGATTCTGGGCTGAGACAATGGGGTTTTCTAAATATACAATCATGTCATCTGCAAACAGGGACAATTTGACTTCTTCTTTTCCTAACTGAATACCCTTTATTTCTTTCTCTTGCCTGATTGCCCTAGCCAGAACTTCTAGCACTATGTTGAATAGGAGTGGTGAGAGAGGGCATCCCTATCTTATGCCAGTTTTCAAAGGGAATTTTTTCAGTTTTTGCCCATTCAGTGTGATATTGGCTGTGAGTTTGTCATAAATAGCTCTTATGATTTTGAGATACATTCCATCAATACCAAATTTATTGAGCGTTTTTAGCATGAAGGGCTGTTGAATTTTGTCAAAGGCCTTTTCTGCATCTATTGAGATAATCATGTGGTTTTTGTCTTTGGTTCTGTTTATATGCTGGATTACGTTTACTGATTTGCATATGTTGAACCAGCCTTGCATCCCAGGGATGAAGCCCACTTGATCATGGTGGATAAGCTTTTTGGTGTGCTGCTGAATCCGGTTTGCCGGTATTTTATTGAGGATTTTTGCATCGATGTTCATCAGGGATATTGGTCTAAAATTCTCTTTTTTTGTTGTGTCTCTGCCAGGCTTTGGTATCAGGATGATGTTGGCCTCATGAAATGAGTTATGGAGGATTCCCTCTTTTTCTATAGATTGGAATAGTTTCAGAAGGAATGGTACCAGCTCCTCCTTGTACCTCTGGTAGAACTCGGCTGCGAATTCATCTGGTCCTGGACTTTTTTTGGTTGGTAGGCTATTAATTATTGCCTCAATTTCAGAGCCTGCTATTGGTCTATTCAGGGATTCAACTTCTTCTTGGTTTAGTCTTGGGAGAGTGTAAGTGTCCAGGAAATTATCCATTTCTTCTAGGTTTTGTAGTTTATTTGTGGAGAGGTGTTTATAGTGTTCTTTGATGGTAGTTTGTATTTCTGGGGGGTCAGTAGCGATATCCCCTTTATCATTTTTTATTGCATCTGTTTGATTCTCCTCTCTTTTCTTCTTCATTAGTCTTGCTAGCAGTCTATCAATTTTGTTGATCTTTTCAAAAAAGCAGCTCCTGGATTCATTGATTTTTTGGAGGGTTTTTTGTGTCTCTATCTCCTTCAGTTCTGCTCTGATCTTAGTTATTTCTTGCCTTCTGCTAGCTTTTGAATGTGTTTGCTCTTGCTTCTCTAGTTCTTTTAATTGTGATGTTAGAGTGTCAATTTTAGATCTTTCCAGCTTTCTCTTGTGGGCATTTAGTGCTATAAATTTCCCTCTACACACTGCTTTAAATGTGTCCCAGAGATTCTGGTATGTTGTATCTTTGTTCTCATTGGTTTCAAAGAACATCTTTATTTCTGCCTTCATTTCGTTATGTACCCCGTAGTCACTCAGGAGCAGGTTATTCAGTTTCCATGTAGTTCAGCGGTTTTGGTTGAGTTTCTTAGTCCTGAGTTCTAGTTTTATTGCACTATGGTCTGAGAGACAGTTTGTTATAATTTCTGTTCTTTTACATTTGCTGAGGAGTGCTTTACTTCCAATTATGTGGTCAATTTTGGAATAAGTGTGATGTGGTGCTGAGAAGAATGTATATTCTGTTGATTTGTGGTGGAGAGTTCTGTAGATGTCTATTAGGTCTGCTTGCTGCAGAGATGAGTTCAATTCCTGGATATCCTTGTTAACTTTCTGTCTCGTTGATCTAATGTTGACAGTGGGGTGTTGAAGTCTCCCGTTATTATTTTATGGGAGTCTAAGTCTCTTTTTAAGTCTCTAAGGACTTGCTTTATGAATCTGGGTGCTCCTGTATTGGGTGCATATATATTTAGGATAGTTAGCTCTTCCTGTTGAATTGATCCCTGTACCATTATGTAATGGCCTTCTTTGTCTCTTTTGATCTTTGATGGTTTAAAGTCTATTTTATCAGAGACTAGGATTGTAACCCCTGCTTTTTTTTGTTCTCCATTTGCTTGGTAGATCTTCCTCCATCCCTTTATTTTGAGCCTATGTATGTCTCTGCATTTGAGATGGGTCTCCTGAATATAGCAGACTGATGGGTCTTGACTCTTTATCCAGTTTGCCAGTCTGTGTCTTTTAATTGGAGCATTTAGTCCATTTACATTTAAGGTTAATATTGTTATGTGTGAACTTGATCCTGCCATTATGATATTAACTGGTTATTTTGCTCGTTAGTTGATGCAGTTTCTTCCTATCCTTGATGGTCTTTACATTTTGGCATGTTTTTGCAATGGCTGGTACCAGTTGTTCCTTTCCATGTTTAGTGCTTCCTTCAGGGTCTCTTGTAAGGCAGGCCTGGTGGTGACAAAATCTCTAAGCATTTGCTTATCTGTAAAGGATTTTATTTCTCCTTCACTTAAAAACCTTAGTTTGGCTGGATATGAAATTCTGGGTTTAAAATTCTTTTCTTTAAGAATGTTGAATATTGGCCCCCACTCTCTTCTGGCTTGGAGAGTTTCTGCCGAGAGATCTGCTATTAGTCTGATGGGCTTCCCTTTGTGGGTAACCTGACCTTTCTCTCTGGCTGCCCTTAAGATTTTTTCCTTCATTTCAACTTTGGTGAATCTGGCAATTATGTGTCTTGGAGTTTCTCTTCTCGAGGAGTATCTTTGTGGCATTCTCTGTATTTCCTGAATTTGAATGTTGGCCTGCCCTACTAGGTTGGGGAAGTTCTCCTGGATGATATCCTGAAGAGTGTTTTCCAACTTGCTTCCATCTTCCCCCTCACTTTCAGGCACCCCAATCAGACGTAAATTTGGTCTTTTTACATAATCCCATACTTCTTGCACGCTTTGTTCATATCTTTTTCTTCTTTTTTCTCTAGACTTCTCTTCTCACTTCATTTCATTCATTTGATCCTCAATCGCTGATACTCTTTCTTCCAGTTGATCGAGTCGGTTACTGAAGCTTGTGCATTTGTCACGTATTTCTCGTTTCATGGTTTTCATCTCTGTCAGTTCGTTTATGGCCTTCTCTGCATTAATTATTCTAGTTATCCATTCTTCCACTCTTTTTTTCAAGATTTTTAGTTTCTTTGCGCTGGGTACGTAGTTCCTCCTTTAGCTCTGAGAAGTTTGATGGACTGAAGCCTTCTCCTCTCATCTCATCAAGGTCATTCTCCGTCCAGCTTTGATCTGTTGCTGGTGATGAGTTGCGTTCCTTTAGAGGGGGAGATGCGCTCTTATTTTTAGAATTTCCAGCTTTTCTGCCCTGCTTTTACCCATCTTTGTGGTTTTATCTGCCTCTGGTCGTTGATCATGGTGACATACTGATTGGGTTTTGGTGTGGGTGTCCTTCCTGTTTGTTAGTTTTCCTTCTAACAGTGAGGACCCTCAGCTGTAGGTCTGTTGGAGATTGCTTGAGGTCCACTCCAGACCCTGTTTGCCTGGGTGTCAGCAGCAGAGGCTTCAGAAGATAGAATACTGCTGAACAGTGAGTGTACCTGTCTGATTCTTGCTTCGGAAGCTTCCTCTCAGGGGTGTACTCCACCGTGTGAGGTGTGGGGTGTCGGTCTGCTCCTAGTGGAGGATGTTTCCCAGTTAGGCTACTCAGGGGTCAGGGACCCACTTGAGCAGGCAGTCTGTCCGTTCTCAGATCTCAACCTCCGTGTTGGGAGATCCACTGCTCTCTTCAAAGCTGTCAGACAGAGTTGTTTGCATCTGCAGAGGTTTCTGCTGCTTTTTTTTTTTGTTGTTATTTAGCTTTGCCCTCTTCCCAGAGGTGGAGTCTATAGACACTGGCAGGCCTCCTTGAGCTGCTGTGAGCTCCACCCAGTTCGATCTTCCCAGGGCTTTGTTTACCTACTTAAGCCTCAGCAATGGCAGGCGCCCCTGCCCCAGCCTCACTGCTGCCTTGCAGTTAGATCGCAGACTGCTGTGCTAGCAATGAGGAAGGCTCCGTGGGCCTGGGACCCTCCTGGCCAGGTGTGGGATATAATCTTCTGGTGTGCCCGTTTGCTTAAAGCGCAGTATTGGGGTGGGAGTTACCTGCTTTTCCAGGTGTTGTGTGTCTCAGTTCCCCTGGCTAGGAAAAGGGATTCCCTTCCCCCTTGAGCTTCCCAGGTGAGGCGATGCCTCGCTCTGCTTCAGCTCTCGCTGGTCGGGCTGCAACAGCTGACCAGCACCAATTGTCCAGAACTCCCTAGTGAGATAAACCCAGTACCTTAGTTGAAAATGCAGAAATCACCTGTCTTCTGTGTCGCTCGCACTGGGAGCTGGAGACTAGAGCTGTTCCTATTTGGCCATCTTGCTCCGCCCCTCCCATTGATACTTTTTCTTCCAGTTGATCAAGTTGGTTACTGAAGCTTGTGCATTTGTTACGTAATTCTCGTGTCATGGTTTTTATCTCTATCAGTTCGTTTATGTCCTTCTCTGCATTGTTTATTCTAGTTATCCATTCTTCCATTCTTTTTCAAGATTTTTAGTTTCTTTGTGCTGGGTACGTAGTTCCTCCTTTATCTCTGAGAAGTTTGATCGACTGAAGCCTTCTTCTCTCAACTCGTCAAAGTCATTCTCCGTCCAGCTTTGATCTGTTGCTGGCGATGAGCTGCATTCCTTTGGAGGGGGAGATGCGCTCTGATTTTTTGAATTTCCAGCTTTTCTGCCCTGCTTTTTCCCTATCTTTGTGGTTTTATCTGCCTTTGGTCTTTGATGATGGTGATGTACTGATGGGATTTTGGTGTGGGTGTCCTTTCTGTTTGTTAGTTTTCCTTTCAACAGTCAGGACCCTCAGCTGCAGGTCTGTTGCAGTTTGCTTGAGGTCCACTCCAGACCCTGTTTGCCTGGGTATCAGCAGCTGAGGATGCAGAAGATAGAATATTGCTGAACAGCAAGTGTCGCTGTCTGATTCTTGCTCTGGAAATTTCATTTCAGAGGTGTGCCCAACCGTGTGAGCTGTGAGGTGTCGGTCTGCACCTAGTGGGGTATGTCTCTCAGTTAGGTTACTCAAGGGTCAGGGACCCACTTGAGCATGCAGTCTGTCCGTTCTCAGATCTCAACCTCCATGCTGGAAGACCCACTGCTCTCTTCAAAGCTGTCAGACAGGGTCATTTACATCTGCAGAGATTTCTGCTGCTTTTTGTTTAGCTATGCCCTGTCCCCAGCGGTGGAGTCTACAGAGGCAGGCAGGCCTCCTTGAGCTGCGGTGGGCTCCCCCCAGTTCGAGCTTCCTGGCAGCTGTGTTTACCTACTGCAGCCTCAGCAATGGTGGGCGCCCCTCCCTCAGCCTCACTGCTGCCTTGCAGTTAGATCTCAGACTGCTGTGCTAGCAATGAGGGAGGCTCTGTGGATGTGGGACCCTCTGGGCCAGGTGTGGGATATAATCTCCTGGTATGCCATTTGCTAAGACCATTGGTAAAGCACAGTATTAGGGTAGGAGTTACCCAATTTTCCATGTGTTGTATGTCTCAATTTCCTTTGGCTAGGAAAAGGAATTCCCTTCCCCCTTGCACTTCCCAGGTGAGGGGATGCCCCACCCTGCTTCAGCTCTCACTGGCCGGGCTGCACCAGCTGACCAGCACTGATTATCTGGCACTCCCCAGTAAGATGAACCCAGTACCTCAGTTGAAAATGCAGAAATCACCCGTCTTCTATGTCACTCGTGCTGAAAGCTGGAGGCTGGAGCTGTTCCTATTCCGCCATCTTGCTCAGGATCCGTAAGGCATATTCTTAACAATGGAATGTGGGATTACAAGATATTAAGAAGTTCAGTTTTACTAGGTAAAGGTACACTGTTTTCCAAAATGATTGTGTCAGTTTCCATAGTCAGCAGTAAAGAATGAAAATTCCTGTTGCTTCATATCCTTCCCAACACTTGGTAATTTTCTTGCCAGTGTTGTGATTAGTCATTCAGACTTAAAGTGTTATATGTGAACCAGTAGCATTCCTATCACATGGGAGGAACATTTTAGGACTGCAGGATTTCAAGTCTCACCTCAGAATTTGTATTTCTTAATAAGAAATAAGTGCATTGCGTTCATATTCAGGTTTGAGAAATGCTGGCTTGTCTACAGTCAGCTTTTGCTCGGATTGTTAACCCAGAATTTTTCTTGAAAATCTTTAAGGATGCTACCTTCTCAGTAGCTCTCAGCCACACCTACTTTGGTTGTGGTTTTTCTGCTCTGATTGCTCTCTTTTTCTGATCCCATTAGTTTTTGGCTTCCAGAAAATCCTCACATTTTCTCATCCATTCTCATTCATTCTTTCCTGTTTTGTAACATGGTTATGGATTTATTCTTTTCCTTATGTATTTTCTCTCATTTCAGTGGAATACTTTTGAGCAAGACAATATTGTTACTATAGCAATACTTCCCAAAGTGATCTTCACAATTCATTGCAATCCCTATCAAAATTTCAATAGCCTTTTTTGCATTTATGGAAAGACTGATCCTCAAATTCATATAGAATTACAAGGAATTCTAAATAGCCTAAACAGTCTTGAAAAAAACCAAGTTGGAGGACCCATACTTTCACATTTCAAATTTACTACAGAGCTACAGAAATCAAAACAATGTGGTACTAATATAAGAATAGACATATGTATATACAAATGTAATAAATTGGGAGTGTAGAAATAGACTCACACATACATATATGGCTATTTGACAAGTTGACCAAGTGTGTCAAAATCATTCAATAGAGAAAGCATAGTCTTTTCAATAAATATGCTGGGGCAACCAGATAGCCACATATGAAAGAATGATATTTAACTCTTGAGAAATTTAATCCTCATGTATTACTGGTGGTAACTTAAACTGATGGAGCCAGTTTGAACAATAGTTTGACAGTTTCTCAAAAATTAAATGTAGACTTACCATATGACCCAGCAATTCTACTCTTAGGTATACCCTCGCCAAAGGAAAGTATATCTTTAGCTAAAAGCTTGTCTGCAAATTCTCATAACAGCATTATTCAAAACAGCCAAAAAGTGGAAACAACCAAAGTGTTCATTAATTGATGATTATGTAAATATAATGTAGTATATCCATGTAATGCTATGTTATTCACTGATAAAAAGGAAATGAATAGCTATACACTACAACACGGATGACCTTGAAAACATTATACTAAATAAAAGAAGCCAGACACAAGGCCATATATTGTATGATTCCATTTATATGAAATGTCCAGAATAGGCAAATCCACAGAGACAGAAACAAAATTAGAGATTAGTAGTTGACAGTGATTAGGAGAGGGACTTCTTTTTGTGGTGATGGAATTTTCCAGAATTAGTGCTGTAGTTGCACAACATTGTGAATATGCTAAAAACTATTTTAAAAGTTAAAAATGGTGAATTTTATGTTACATGAACATGATCTCAATAAAAATGTTTCTGATAAAAAGAATGATTTGTTTGTTTGTTTGGTACAGACGGGATTTCATCATGTTGCCCAGGCTGGTTTTGAACTCCTGGACTCAAATGATCCACCCACCTTTGGTCTTCTAAAGGTCTGAGATTACAAGCATGAGCCACTGCACCCACCCAAAAGAATGAGTTTGCCTCTTATTTCATATCATATACAAAATTAACTTAAAGTTAATCAAAGACCTAAAGGTAAGAGCTAAATTATACAACTCTTAGAGGAAAATATAGGAGTAAACGTCACGACCTAGTGTTTTGCTTTGGCTACTTAGATATAACAACCAAAACACAAGCAACACAAGAAAAAAACAAATTGGTCTTCATCAACATTAAAAAACTTTTGTTCATGAAAGGACACTATCAAGAAAGTAAAAGACAACCCACAGAATCAGAAATAATATTTGCAAATCCTCTATCAGATAAGGAACTAGTATACAGAATATGTTAAAACACAAACTACCCAACAACAAAATGACAACCCAGTTTTTAAAATGAGTAAAGTCATAAATAGACATTTCTTCCAAGAAGATGTACAATGGGCCAGTCATCAGTCACTACAGAAATGTAAATCAAGACCACAATGAGATATCATTTTCCACTACTAGGATGGCTATAATTTAAAAAATGGGAAATAACAAGTGTTGGTGCAGATGTGGAGAAATTGTAACCGTCATATATTGTTGGTGGGAATATAAAATCATGCAGTTTCTGTGGATAACAGTTTGGCAATTCCTCAAAAAGTCCTACTTATAGTTACCATATGATCCAGCAATTCCACTCCTTGGTAAACAATCATATGAAATGAAAACAGATGTTCAAACAAAATCTTGTAAATGAATGTTCATAGTACTATTCACAATATCCAAGAAGTGGAAACAACTGCAATATCTATCAAGGGATGGGTGGCTAAGCAAAATACAGTATATGTATTCAACACAATATCATTCAGGCATACGAAGGAATGAAGAACTAATTCATGCTACAACAAGAATGAAGCTTGAAAACTTCATGCTAACTGAAAGAAGCCAGTCACAAAAGGCCACATACTGTATGATTCCATTTGTAGGAAATATCCAGAATAGGCAGATTCATAGAGGCGGAAAGGTTACTGGTTGCTAGGCCATGGGGTTTGGGGCAAATGAGGAGTGACTGACTGATGACTGACCAATTCTTTTGGGGCGGGGAAAATGTTCTGGAACTAGATATTGGTGGATGGTTGCACAACATTGTGAATGTTCTCAATGCCACTGAATATGCACTTTAAGATGACTAAAATGGTGTCTTTTATGTTATATGACTTTTACCTCAATAGAGTATTCTGATTATAAGATGCCTGAACTTCTTACAAAATTTATTGGGATGAATTAGCCACTTCTTCCTCTTCATCCTAATCTTTAAATTGTGCTTTAAAAAATTGTG
This sequence comes from Piliocolobus tephrosceles, assembly GCF_002776525.5. NCBI lineage: Eukaryota > Metazoa > Chordata > Mammalia > Primates > Cercopithecidae > Piliocolobus > Piliocolobus tephrosceles. The sequence continues at coordinate 47,331,111 of NC_045444.1, forward strand.
TTTTCTATAGTAAATAGTCTCTGGATCTCACTAAATGAGATTAACAAATATGCTCTATAGTATTATATAAGCTGTAGCCAAATAAAAAAACTCTTATTATGCTGAATTATAAATATGATTATTTCATTAGGTCTTAGTTACCTATTCATGTATTTTATGTTAAAGCGGAATGTACAATTAAAGTGTTATTCATAAAGCAATTCTTGGGGTTATAACATTTAATTTCTCACAGTTTAGTAGTGTACTGATCCATATGCTTTCATATTAACTATTTGAGAGTTGCTTAATGAATATTGTACTTGTTAAATGAAAAATTAAAATAATATTTTTAATGTTTTTAACAGGAAGTGAACTTACTGTGTAAAATGCTGAACACTGCACATAACATTCAAAGTATAGTTTATATATTATCACAAACTTGTGCTGAAAAGTAGAAATATGTAAACACTTATAGTCACTAAATCTTACTGGAGCCCAAGTATTTCCCAGAGAGTTATTACATATTAAAATGTGTATGGCTTTTACATGTAAACCAAAAATAAAATCTTGTAATCATATTAAAATATATTTTTCAGTTGATATTTTCCCTTAGCTTTTGTTAATTGACACATGTAATAATTTCAAGAGATGATGGTATATATATAGGGTATACATGGCACATGCAGCAATCTGTACACTTCTCTAGCATATACTAATATATCCATTTGAGATCTAGCTAAAACAACTGAGATGAGTGCTAACAAAATTTGGGTTATTTAAACCAGGTTGTATGAGAGTACAGTTGGTTTTCAAACTGTGTGTGACAGAAAATGATTGTTGACTCTAGCTCAGTGTTCTTGAAAATTTTTTCCAGTCTTAATATAAATGTAATTTGTATATAGATACATAATGCTAAGCTGACTTCATTTCTTTATGGATTTTAGGGTACAAGTTTCAGAGTATTCATTTGGGCTTAAGCAGCAGGGAACAGAACAGAATTGAGACTGGGATAGCTTAGCATTTGGGTATACTAGATAATGTGCCTGGAAGCAGATAATTGGAATTTTTGAGTCAGATATGAATTGAGACTCCAGATGAAGAAGTGAATCTGAAACCAGGGAGGCAAACAGAATTCAGGTTTATAGATAAACCAGTTGAACATTGGGGGAAAGCAGAAGACCAGAAACTAGGCAGACAAGTTAGCAGAACAAGATAATGAAGTACTATTAAGGCAGATACTTTAATCTAGACAGATAATTCATAGGAACCAAAAAGGCAATAGCTGACTTTCATTTTGAAGCATGGTTTTGATAAAAGGTGATGATTTTCATAAGCTTCCCATTAAACCAAATGCCAGTCTCAAGTTTTGGTTTTTATAATACTTGTTGGTATTAATAGAAGTAGAAAATAATGACTCAGTCTAGCAGGAATAGAGAAGGTGCCCACAGCATATATGGCCACATTCTAAATACTATTGGGAATATATATTCCTTTGCTTTTTAATTGTTTTTTGCCTGGGTGGATTTAAAAATTCGTATTTCTGAAGTTTGTCTGAGACAGAAGTTAAAGATTTTTTGACAGTTCACAAAATCAATAATTCTTTCTTAATTATATATTTTATTATTTCATCCCAGAAAGGAGCTACATTCTTAAAAGATAACTCTCAGAAAACCATATGAGTGGATTTCAAATTTGTATTTATCCGTTGGCCATTCTTCAAATCATTCAGCTGTCATTCGACATAATATTTATTACTTGTCTGCTATGTGCTGGGCATATTTTAGGAATAAAAAAGCAGGAATAAGGGAGGAAATTGTATGTAACAGATTAACAAAATACTTTATAATAAATGTGTAATTGATATGGAGGAGTATACCTAAACCATCTTGCTATTTTTTTCTATTTGACCTATTCGTTCCCTTTCTTTTTCCTGTATTTTGGATTGTGTAATTTTTATGATGACATTTTATCTGTTTTATTGACTGTTAAACTATGCTTTTTGTTTTGTTTTTAGTGTTTGCTTAAGCATTTACAAATTATATTTTAACATGCCACAGTCTACTTTCTAATAATATTTTTTTCACTTGACATATTAGATAAGAACCTACAATGAATGGTGTACTTCCATTTCCTTTTATTCTCTTTTGTGCTAGTTTTGTCATATATTTATTACTGCCTATGTTATAAACTCCATATGACACTGATAATATTTTTGCTTTAAACAGTTACCTGTTAAAAGTTTTAAAAAATAAGAAAAATCTTGTTTTACACATACCACATATTGACCATTCCCAGTACTTTGATTCTTTGTGTAGATCTACTTTTCCATCTGATATTTTTCCTTCTTTTTGAGTAGTTCCCTTTAAGTTAATTTCTTGTAGTGATGGTCATTTGATAACCTCCTTAAGGTTTTGTATTTTGTCAGATCTATTTTATATTTGTCTTTGCTTTTTATTGAACAGTTTTATTGGGGTATAATTTGCATCCATACATTTACCACTTTCAAAAATACAATTCAATGATTTTTAGTGTATTTAAAGGGCTGTGCAACCACCACCACATTCTAACTTTAGAATGTTTCCATCACCCTGAAAAGAAACTTCATTTTTATTTGTGGTCATTCCCACCCTGTCTTAGGCAATCACTTATCTACTTTTTGTCTCTAGATTTGAATTTACTGCATGTTTTGTATAAGTAGAATCATACAGCATGTGGTCTTTTGTATGTGACTTCCTTCACTTAGCATAATATTTCTGAGGTTCATTCATGTTGTACTGTGTATCAGTACTTCCTCATTTTTTATTATAAAAAAGTATTACATTGGAATACCCCTTTTTGTTTATAATGTATCAGTTGCTATCTGGCATTTGTGTTGTTTCCACCCTTTGCCTACTATGAATTGTGCTACTATTAATATTTGGATACCATTTTTTTGTGGATAGATGTTTTCACTTTGGGGGAAATACCTAATTGTCTTACCTAGGTTGATAAAATTCTGGATGTATACCTTGGAGTGAAATTGAAATTGCTGGGTTATATGGTAAATTTATGTTTAACATTTTAAGAAATTGCCAGACTTTTTCAAGGTGCCTGCACCATTTTACAGTCCAGATAGCAATATAGGGTTCTCCAATTTCTCCACAGCCTTCCAACCCTTATTATCAGTCTTTTTGATTATAGCCATTCTAGAGGATGTGAACTGGTATGTCATTGTGGTTTTGATTTGTACTTTCCTAATGACTAGTGATGTTGAACATCTTTTAATGTGCTTACTGGCTATTAGCATATCTTTTTTTGGAGGTAAATATATCTATTCAAATATTTTGTCCTTTATTATTGAGTTTTAGGAGTTCTTTATGGATTATACATGAGTCCCTTATAAGATCTATAATTTGCAAATGTTTTCTGTCTGTCTAGATAATGTCTTTTTATTTGCTTGATAGTGTCTTTTGAAACACAAAAAGTTTACATTTTTTTAATTATTTTTTCTTTTGGTGTCCTGTCTAAAAATTGTTGCTTAACCAAAAGTCATGAAGATTTACCCTTATGTTTTCTTCTAAGAAGTTTTGTAGTTTCAGTTCTTACACATAGGTATGTGATTTATTTTTCATTAATTTTTGCGTATGGCATAAGGCAAGTGTTCAAATTAGTCCTTTTGCATGTAGATAACTAATTGTTTTAGAATGATTTGTTGAAAACACCCTCTTTTCCCCATTGAACTGTCTTGCACCTTATAAGAAGTATGTGTTTTATATAATGTGAAGGTTTACTTTACTCCTGGGCTTGTCTGTCTATCTATCTATCTATCTATCTATCTATCTATCTATCTATCTATCTATCTATCTA
>NC_045444.1:47334945-47412421 GCF_002776525.5 Piliocolobus tephrosceles
CTATCTATCTATCTATCTATCTATCTATCTATCTATCTATCTATCTAAGCTATCTTCCTATGCCAGTACCACATTATCTTGATTAGTGTAGCTTTAGAGTGAGCTTTGAGATTAAGATGTGTACCTACCCTAAACTACTTGTGTTATTTTAGATATTCTGTTTTAGATATTCTGTTTCCTTTGCATTTTCATATGAATTTTAGGTTTGCCTTGTCAATTTCTGCCAAAAAAGCCTCCTGGGAGTTTGATAGAAATTGCCTTAAAATTTCTGTCTAAAAGAAGTCAATTAGATTTATTGCCTTAGATTTGTAAGATGTAACATTTGCCATCTTAACAAGAAGATATCTTAACAAAGTCTTCTGATTCATGAACATGGAATGTCTCTTCCTTTATTTAGATATTCTTTAATTTGTTTGTTTTAACTTTTATTTTAAGTTCAGAGGTACAAGTGCAGGTTTGTTACATAGGTAAACTTGTGTCATGGGGGTTTGTTGTATAGATTATTTCATCACCCAGGTATTAAGCCAAGTGCCCATTGCTTGTTTTTCCTGATCCTCTCCCTCTGCCCACCCTCCACCTTCTGAAAGGCCCCAGTTTGTGTTGTTCCCCTCCCTGTGTCCATGTGTTCTCATCATTTAGCTTCCACTTATAAATGAGAACATGCAGTATTTGGTTTTCTGTTCTTGCATTTGTTTGCTAAGGATGATGGCCTCCAGCTCCATCCATGTCTCTGCAAAGGACATGATCTCATTCTTTTTTATGGTTGCATAGTATTCCATTGTGTATATGTACCACATTTTCTTTATCCAGTCTACCATTGATGGACATTTAGGTGGTTTACATGTTTTTGCTATTGTGAATAGTTCTGCAGTGAACATATGCATACAAGTGTCTTTATAATAGAATGATTTCTATTCCTTCGGATATATACTCAGTAATGGGATTGCTGGGTTGAATGGTATTTCTGTCTTTAGGTCTTTGAGGAGTCACCACATCATATTCACAATGGCTCAACTAATTTACACTCCCATGAACAGTGTATAAGTTTTCCTTTTTCTCCAAAACCTCACCAGCACCTGTTTTTTTTTTTTTGTTTTGTTTTTTACTTTTTAGTAATAGCCATTCTGACTGGTGTGAGATCCTATCTCGTTGTAGTTTTGGTTTGCATTTCTGTAATGATCAGTGATGTTGAACTTTTTGTCATATGATTGTTGGCCACATGTATGTCTTCTTTTGAGAAGTGTCTGTTCATGTCCTTTGCCCACTTTTTAATTTTTTTAAAAATTATTTAAGTGCCTTATGGATGCTGGATACTAGACCTTTGTTAGATGCAGAGTTTGCAAAATTTTTCTCCCATTCTGTAGGTTGTCTTTTTACTCTGTTGATAGTTTCTTTTGCTGTGCAGAAGCTCTTCAGTTTAATTAGATTCCATTTGTCATTTTTTTGCTTTTGTTGCAATTGCTTTTGGTGTCTTTGTCATGAAATATTTGCCTGTTCCTATGTCCAGAATGATATTACCTAGGTTGTCTTCCATGGTTTTTATAGTTTTGAGTTTTATATTTAAGTCTTTAACCCATCTTGAGTTAACTTTTGTATATGATGTAAGGGAGGGATTCAGTTTCAATCTTCTGCATATGGCTACAGCACCATTTATTTAACAGGGGGTCCATTCCCCCATCCTTGTTTTTTTTCAGCTTTGTTGAAGATCAGATGGTGGTAGGGGGTGTGACCTTATTTCTGGGCTCTTTATTCTGTTCCATTGGTGTATGTGTTTGTTTTTATACTAGTACCATGCTGTTTTGGTTACTGTAGCCTTGTAGTAGAGTTTGAAGTCAGGTAGTGTGATGCTTCCAGCTTTTTTCTTTTTGGTTAGGATTGCCTTGGTTATTTGGGCTCTCTTTTTGTTCCAAATGAATTTTAGATTAGTTTTTTCTAGTTTTGTGAAGAATGTAATTGGTAGTTTGATAGAGATAGCATTGAATCTATAAATTGCTTTAGGCAGTATGTATGCCAGATAAGTTTTTATTAGTTACTAGACTAATTGTGCATTGTACGATACTGTTAAGTTACTTGGAAGTAGCTTGATCTTTTCAAACATTGCTATTAGGCTTGGTTAGTTAGAAACAGAGAAGCCTTTAAACTAGGCCTCATTTTCCTTATTCCTGAGGCAATAAATTTCTGAGTAGTCTAGCCAATGTCCTGTGATTTGCAGGGTTTTCCACTGGGCTGATGGGAACATTAGTATTCCTGGCGCTGCTTGAGTCCTGAGGATTATGATAATTCCTTTGCTTCCTTTGCTCTGTACAAGTGATTTCTTCTATGCCCCATCTCCACCCCAATTCAAGTAGTTTCTTCATATACCAGTGTTAAGCATCATGGAGCTGAAGACTGGAGAGATCCTTTGCATATCTCTCTCTTTGTGTATCTCTCTCCTCTTTGGTATCTGCTTGGTTAAACCTGGGCCTGTCTGGACTCCCAACTTCATCTCTTCAACTCAAGAAGAGCATCAAATTCTGTCTGGATTTCCTTTTCTTGTACTACAGACATAGCAACTGGGGCACTCAGAGAGCTCAGTTTGTTTTTTGCATTCAGGGATTACTGTTATGCATTCCTTTATGTCAAATGTCCAAAAACCATTGTTTCATATATTTTGTCCAGGTGTTATGTATTAATGGTTTCATGCAGTAGGGTAAATTGGGTCACTGTTACTTCATAATGGCTGGAAGTGGAAGTGGAGCTTATATTTTTCTAGGAAGAAACAGATGGTAAATAAAAAAACAAGTAATGCAAATTCAGATTTGGGTTGTTTAGAGAGTGTTCAAGGAATACCTCTCTGAGGACTGACTTTCAGCTTGAGACCTGAGTAGTAAGAAGTAGCAAGCCATTCAAAGATCTGGAGGCAGAGGAATCTGGCATAGGGTAAAAATCTGGCATGCGTTAATTGCTTTATTTCCCAGAGTATCTACAACTTGGCTTGTCACAATGTAGCTTGTATACCAGCAGTATTGGCATTACCAGAGGTCTTTTGAGAAGTACAGATTCTCAGGTCCCATTTCAGACCTACTAAACTAGAATCTACATTTGACAAGATTCCCAAGTGGCTCATAGGCACAGAGCACTGGTTTTGTTTATTTTTTATTTTTGGGGGAGAAAAAATTGAGAAAGGTTTAGTGTTTTATCTTTGGCAGAGTTATCACACTAAATAAGTATTTGAGGAATATAAAAAGAATAACTATTTGTTGAGAATAAAAAGCTTCCAGAATGAAAAACAAGTAATAAGTATTTATTGAGAATAAAAAGCTTCTGGGTCAAGTATGATGTGTACTGCCAATCCTTTATTAGAAAATTGCATTGAATAGAAACTTAATCAGTTTTGTAAGATTAGCTCATTTGCTAGATAATGTAGTTCTTCAAACTCCAAACCCATCAGTTGTCAAGTCTTTGGAATATGTTTTATAAATATTCCAGAACTATCAAGATGCCCATACTATAGAAATTTTTTCATAGGGTAATGGTTAATGAAGGGGAATTGGCTTTGGAATCAGAATTGTTTACTGGTCATTTTGACTGGGGATTGGGGGAGGGCAAGACGCTTAAGTTCTTTGAGTTTCAGTTTTCCTATAAAAATGTAATCAGCATGTTTCTAGACCTTTCCAGTCTGTGGCAATAAAATGAAGTGACACTTTCCTTTAATGCCTCTGTTAGGCAGGATTCTTCTGATTGTAAGAGACGGATATCCAGTTTAAATTAGCTTAGGAAAAAGGATTATTGGCTTTGGTGATCAAACCACAGGAAGTGCTGGACTGTGTTTAGATCTCAGCAATAATTATTATTTGTCACTTATTACATTTCTCCTCAGTTATTTTCTGTGATTTAGATTCATTGTCCCCCAGGGATTTTTCTTCTAGTGAGAGACATGGTCTCCACCTGCTCTAAAACTTAAAATTTCTTCCATTAGAGAGGTTAGGAGACTATCTGTCTCATATCAAGTGGAAGAATCCAGAGAAAGAGCACTGATACTCATTGGTACACATGGGATCAGATGCCCATCCCTGACCCAATAAAGTCTGGCCGAATGAAAGGTTAGGTGTGACATTTTCTGGAAGGAAAGGACTGATCTTCATGATTGGCAAAACAATACATTTTCAGTATGAGATCCAAAATATGACTACAAATTTTCATCCCATAGATAGGTTAGTTAAGTGTTTTTCTACTAGTTTCCTTCACCGAGTTAATGTGTGAGACTACCAAAGGAATTTTAATATGTTCCATTAATCTTTCTTATTGGTTCTTTATGAACCCTACCAGCTGTCCATACTCTCAATCATTGTTATTCCAGAGATGTAGTGATGAATAAAGACAGTCTCGTAATTCTCCAAGCTATGTTTCCTCATATTAATTTGCTCCCATGTGGCATTATGTGTCAGGGCAAGCTCAGTTCCTGCCAAAGAGAATCTATAGGAATCCCAGACCCAGAGTCCTAAGTCCTCAACTATTATTTCAGAGAAACTCCTTTTCATGCCCACTCCAAAGCCTGCCCCATGATGGCTGACAGAATTCTTTCAGAGGAATTCTCATCCACACCCACAGGTGTGGTTGAATCTCCATTACTCAGACAAGAAGGTGGAAATACTGAATATTATACTTCTAAAAGTCTGTGTTATTTATTCATAAATAACACTATGTGGTTAACATGAATGGATATGTAGGACATCTTTCTCTTGTTCTAGCAGGGCACAATCAGGCTAAAGATGAATTCAGTTTACATTGTTTAAACATTACACATCTGAATCTTCAACACCAACATTCATATTGATCATGACTTCACAGATTTCCTCATGATGATTCTCTCAAAATATGTCTTATTCTTTTTTTTTTTTTATTATACTTTAAGTTCTAGGGTACATGTGCATAACGTGCAGGTTACATATGTATACATGTGCCATGTTGGTGTGCTGCACCCATCAACTCGTCAGCACCCATCAACTCATCATTTATATCAGGTATAACTCCCCAATGCAATCCCTCCCCCCTCCCCCCTCCCCATGATAGGCCCCAGTGTGTGATGTTCCCCTTCCCGAGTCCAAGTGAGTTCATTGTTCAGTTCCCACCTATGAGTGAGAACATGCGGTGTTTGGTTTTCTCTTCTTGTGATAATTTGCTAAGAATGATGGTTTCCAGCTGCATCCATGTCTCTACAAAGGACGCAAACTCATCCTTTTTTATGGCTGCATAGTATTCCATGGTGTATATGTGCCACATTTTCTTAATCGGTATATACCCAAAGGATTATAAATTATGCTACTTCAGTGACAAAATATGTCTTATTCTTAAGAACAGCAACTGATGGAACCCCCCCGTGCTAGTTTTATAAAATGAACAAGACCAAACTAAGTTTTTCTTCACCAGGCATATCAATGAGGTCAGTAATAATATCTTGTTTGGATAAACAAAATAGATACCATATGGGTAGTCTTTAAAGTGTTCTATATTTGCGGTATGAATAAGTTGTGGTGGTTATTTATTGTAGAAGCAATTTATCAGATGAGACTCTTGAGTATGCCTGTGATTTATCATCTATTTTAGTTCCATAGAGTTAAGGTGGCATTCACTCATTTATTTATTTAACTGATTTTGCATGCTTTCATTCACTTATTGAGAAATTTTATTGAATTCCTATTATGCATTCAGCAGCATGATAGACCCTGGGAAAACAGGGAACAAGACAGATTTAGTCTATACAATCATAGAACATAGATGTTAGTGGAATCTTTTGAATGAAGTCCCAAATCACTATCTGTTTTCCCTCTTGGTGGAAAAACACACCTAAAAAATCTTTCATGCCTTCATGAAGAGAGCTGCATTGTTGTTATCCCTGATGTCCTGACCTGACTCTGGGAATTATACTTGGTTTACCATAATGGTTCTTTCATTCATTCAGCTGAATGGCATTCTTTGCTTCCTGTCTCCAGCAGATCTATGTCTACCGGACCACAGGAATTAAAATTTCTTGATGAGAGAACTGATACCATGATACAATTTAAACATATTTGTGTCCTTCTTATGTAATCAGGCATTTTTAATAAAGGAAATAACTTTTATTTATTGCTGATTATACCACTAAACTCTTTTCTCAGTGGATGTTCTAGTGGAAAAAAAAAGATTTGCTGCTAAAAATGATTTGCTGCTTATTTTGTACTTGTTCTTGAAGTATTTTGAGATATTATTGTTATACTGTTGTAATTTGACTTGAACGAGTCCAATAGTAATTATTATATTAACTTGCTATTCACAGGGAAGTAAAAAGACACACAAAGAGGATATGGTGAAACAACCTGAGGAAACAAGATAATCTACATATTTTCATTTTACTTGTGTAGATTAAAAAGTAAACAATAACTATTTTCTCTTTCTGAGCCCATTTCTCCTTCTACCTCCTGCCCTAATTCTTTCTTTGTTCCTCTTTTCCAAATTCTGGAGTACAGTTGTTGATACTCCAATTTCTCTCATCCCATTGTCTCTTAAATTGTCCTCTCTCACTCTGTTGAACAGCTCTTGTAAAAGTCCCCAACAACTTTTTTGTTTCTACATATAAGTTCTCAGTACTCATCTGTCTCAGGCAATGGAAATGCCATCCTTCAACTTTCTCAGGCCAAAAACCTTGGCATCATCCTTGATTTCTGGTTTTCTCCTGTATCCCACATTGCATCCTTCAGCAAATATGGTTAGCTCTACCTGCAGAAACACATCCACAATTCTACCATTTCTCACCTGCTTCAGGACTTTACCATTTCTTGCTTTTTACTGGTTTCTCTGCTTCCTCCATTACACACTTCTGTCTATTCTTCTTACTTGTTCTCCTTGTCTGGAAAACCAATTCAACCATATAGCTTCATTGACCACTACTTCACTTCCCTCAGGTCTTTACTCAGATGTCACCGCAGCAAGTTTTTCTCTGGCCACCTTAATTAACATCGGAAATAGGGACACTCCTTTTTCTCCTTTCTTGCCTTGTATTTCTTCATTGCACTTATCATCATCTCACATGTTACATGTTTTGCTCATATGCCTATTTATTCTTTGACTGCCTCATTTCCCTTCCTCCAACTAGTGTTTTTGAATGTTTTATTTCCCTACTATATCCCCAGTTCCCAGGACAGTGAGTATTAAGTGTCTGGCACATAAAAAGTGCTTAAATAATAATTTTTTGAAGAAAAATAAATTTTATTTTAATTAGGATAATTTTTCCATTGAGTCAGTAATAGTCTGAATAGGTTTGTTTTCTACAGTACTGGGGGAGAATATCATGCTTTTAGATTCAACTGTAATTTTAAAATAAAATGACACATTAAAACAATAAAGTATTAGTCTTACAATCACTCTTTCTTGCTTTGTGTGATTTTAATTTACTTAAATTAAATAGCACATTTCACTTTTACATCTTCCTTTTTATTAATGTGAGAATTGTTTTGGAATGATATAGCATGGACTGAGCTCTTGATCTTACAAGTTCTTCTATAGACCTCAGAGTCAAGTGGAGCAGTGACATCTTGGGGTATGATAACTGCTCACTTGTTAACTCAGCTGTTCCTCATTTTTCCTATATTATTCTTTGTCTCTTTTGCTGAATATTGCATTATATTTTTTGAGGGCTAGTATCCCTATCTTTGTGATCACCCCTGCTTTAGGCCTTAAAAGTATTGAATTTCTTGAGAAAGCTCTGTTGTTCTCTCTTAATATCTTTGAAGTGGAAAGGAAATATTACCAAGAGAAGCCCCTTTTGACAATTTAAGTGAATGAGGACCTTAAAGCTAAGAAGTAGACTATTAGATTAGAATGTAGAAGAATTCTGCCTGAGATTGTGGCAAGCGGTGCCATCAGACAGATGCCAAAGGAAAAGGACTTCTTCCAAACCCACTTTTTGTCACATTTTTTTTTTTTTTCTGTAGCTAACCTGCCAGTGAGTCTCAATAGCTCTTCAACAGGAGTCAAAATTGTACATGAACATAGAAATCATGAATAGCTCCTCATAATATGTGGATGATATTTGTATCAGTGAAGAAGTGTTTTAGTACATATGGAGCCCTATTGAGTCTTGCTCTAAAGGATATGAAAGTTTTCTAGGAAAATTGAAATAGACAATTGTACATTAACACAGATTTATACAAATAAAAGCCATAAGAATAGATTGTAAGAATACTTATAAAGGATTTGGACGTTTGATTTATTGGAAAAAATATTTGTAGACTTACAAACTGACCCAACAATGGTTGAAACAAAAATTTAGGATAATTAGTGCGTCAATACAGAGTCCGAAATCCTTTTAATGTTGGTGTTTCCTCAGAAATCCATTCATTGTGTTATTCTAACTCTATATAACCTCTTAAAGAAACACCATCCATACTTAGGATTTCTCCTGGTCCCAAATCCGTATTTCCAACTCTTTTCTGACAGTCTGCATTTGGACATTCTCTAGCCTCCTCAAACTCAATTAAACAACGTTAATAGCCACAGTTTGTTGAGGGATTACCATTTTTCTAGGCAGTATTCTAAATGCTTTATTTGATTAGTTGATTTAACCCTCAGAACAATTCTAAGTTGGTTCTTTTATTACCTTAGTTTTATAGATAAAGAAACAGTCTTCAGGGTCATTTAATATCCTTGTGACTTGCCCAAGGTCACATGGATATTAAATGACATTTCTGAGTGCAAAGCCTATATTCATAACCACTGTGATTACTTTCAAAATACTATTCTTCAGGTGTTCTCTCAAATTGCTTCTTTTACTGTTTTTTATTTGTGTGTGTTGTTTAACAGCACCACTATCCAACAAGCCAGAATCCTAGACATATTTCTCTTCCTCATTCACTGCATCTGAATAGTCAGCAATTCACATCTATTTTTCCTCCTATATCTCTTGGGACCATTTCCTTTTATCCATCATCACTACAGCTTCATAGCTCAGGCTCTTATCCTCTTTTATTAGCTTACTAGCTAGTCTCCCTGCCACCAACCTTGCCTCAACATTTTTCATGTTATAACTTAAGTGATCTTTCTAACTGTTTAAGATCTTTAAAGAGCTTCTCTATCACCCATAAAATAAAGCCAACCTCCTGAGTATGGCAAATATGGAATTTTGTAATCTGGTCCTTGTCCTCATGTTCATCCTTCTTTCCTGCCACATCCTTTGATATATCCAGTGTTTCAGTTATAGACAACTTTTTATAGTTCTTGAACATGCTATTCTTCCTTTCCAGAATACTTTTATTCTTTCCTATAATCCATTTTATACCTTTATACCTCCACCCTAGTCTGGAACAGGTGCCCCTTCTATTTCTGTAATATACCTGTCATATTGTCCTTGGACATGTCTGATTGTTTGTCTCCCTTCCAGACTGTCAGATCCCTGGGGCAGTGACTTTGCCTTTCTAGTGCCTTGCATAGTATTGAGCCCATAGAGGGTATTCAGTAAGTATCTATTAAATGAATAAACAAGTTTTTGTGCATCTTTCTGGATGTATGAGATTATGTTTCTGAAAAGTATCATTTAATTCAAACACATATCAAAATTAATTTTCTCACAGAAATAAAAGCAAATTTCAGTTATTTTGTTTTTTACTATTTTATTAATATTGAATTAAGATAATATTTTTAAAATCTTAATGAAGTTTTCCCCATACATTTATTTAAGTGCCTTGTTTTTTTCATTTAATCATTGGCATTTCGTATTTCAGGATGGATAATGCAGCAGACAATCTGGCTTTAAGTTTCAGAAGCCTTAATCTAGTTGGACACAGGTTCCAAATAATACCATTATGAGACAAGATGAAGAGCCAGGCTGTCCATATCAAAAGATTCTCCAGAATGGAGGAGAGGAAGAATTGGAAGTAGTAAGAACCTCATCTGTCAATGTATAATCTTAAGAAAGGGCCGTGTGCTTTTTCCACTAACTGAGCCCTGGTTTTAGTTTTGGAAGAGAGAAAATAACGGTAATTCAGTTAGGTTTATAGAATTTTAAAGAAGAGACAACCTGTGTCCCATTCCCAGTTAGAGGATTTGAAAGTTTCCCTCATTCCTGAAGCAGGGAGAAGTAGGATAGATATATTCATATAGTAATAAAGGATCAAATCTAAGAGGTTATTTGGATATTACATTTTTCTAGTAAGAAGTTTCATTTCATATATGCAACATAATTCCATTGCTTTAAATGTTATGGAAATAATAAATATAAAAGAGTATCATTCCCCACTCCCAGAATTGGTAAAAGAAGTCTTTAATGAAATATGCTGAAATGTTAACAGTGACTATCTCTGGTTGGTGGGATTATGAATGACTGTCATTTTCATCTTTATACTGCCCTGAATTTTGAAAAATTTCCATAATAAAAGGACTTTTTCACTTTGGTTTGCCATTACTCATCCTTTAGTTTATGTTTCATCTCCCTGATTTACAAACTCATTAGTTGGGCATTATGTCCCTATTTGATACTCCTTTAATATTTTGAACAGCTCATTGTCTTATCACCACAGTACACTGAAATAATCACCTGTTTCCGATTCTAGAGATTTGGGGATCCTATCTTACTTATCTTTGTACCATCACAGAGTAAAAAATCTGTGCTTAATCTTTGTTAAATCAACTAATAAAAAAGGTCTACATAAGATTATTTTATGCTTTGCCCAAGTTACAGTTTCAGATAAGATTTTCTCTCTGTTAGGAAAAAAGCCCTTTACATAAATAATACATAAACACATGTGAATTGTGGTACAATCTGAAAATTACAGCAAAATGAAAAAAAAATTCAGGTTCTTAGGTAATACAAGACCATATAAAATGCATCTGAACACTCTTTTTTCACTAATAGTTTTTTTGCTTATGATGAAGCTGAGAAATTGCTATAGGTACATTTTGATTTTTTTCTTATATTTTTCCCATATGGCATTTGCCATCTTTCTTTGACAGGCAGAGTGCAAACTCAATCATAAACAGAAATATTTTTCTTGTTTGTCATCATTTGAGAATTTATACTAAAATTTACACATAGAACACTGTGAATAATGCTTATTTTAGTGTAATTTTTCATAACTTGGGATAGAAAAGGACACGTTAAGGATTAGTTACAAGATTAACTCTGTAAGTGTGATATTGATTATTTTCAAGTTAGGAATAGAAATGACACATTGCGGACCATTTAACAAAGACAGTGATAATTAGGCGTAAAGGCTGATAATTGGAGAAGTAATAAGTTGAGGCATGCATATATTTCTTGTTTATATAACAAGCAAAGGAAAATTAGATCTTTCCACAAAAACAAATCCCCTAAGGATTTTAAATCTCTGTAGTAAAGGTGAGAAAAATGCTATTAAAAGTTAGTCATTTTGTTTTCTGGCCTACCTCTGATTTTTGCAGAATTTTTAAAAAATTAAATAGTACCTTGCTGAATGATGTGATCTTTGTTCTCTTCTAAATTATCTCTTGAGTCCAGGGGCTATGTCTTATAATTTGTTTCTGTATAGTTGCTAGCACATGGTAGGTACTCAAATTTTTATTGAATTGAGTTAAATTAAATTAAGATGCTGCCATCTAGAACTAGAGAGTAGGCCTTCTATGAGTTTCCCTGTAGGAGGAAATTGAGACAGAAAGTGGAAATCAGGTCTTTGTTCCAATCTTCAGAAGTAGAAAAACCAGTCATGAACTAAGAGAAGTGGGACATTAGCCCGATGTTGGAATGGGGTCCCTAATTACTTATTTTATATATTCCTTTTCATAGTTGATGACCAGAGTCACTATCGGGTTGGAGTCCAAGAACATCTGTAAAAACGTAGTGTCATTTGACACCTTTAAATTTTAGTATTATATAAAGAAGTTCCTTATGATATGCCAGGTTTTAGAATGGGCATTCTTACCCTTTTTCTTAATGGTTAAGTGCCATCATTTTTAAGCTGTCAAGAAAGCATTTTTGGTATTTCTTGAGTTGGTCAAATTCAACAAAATACTTTTATATTGATATACAGTTGACCCTTGAACAACAAAGGTTTGAGCTGCATAGGTCCACTTATATGTAGATTTTCTTCTACCTCTGCCACCCCTGAGATAGCAAGACCAATCTTCCTCTTGAGATAGCAAGACCAATCTTCCTCTTCTGTCTCTTCCTCAGCCTACTCAAAGTGAAGATGATGAGGATGATGATCCACTTTCACTTAATGAACAGTACGTATATTTTCTCTTCTTTATGATTTGCTTAACACTTTCTTCTAGCTTACTTTATTGTAAGTATATAAAACATATAACATAGAAAATATCTGTTAATTGACTATTTCTGTTATTATTAAGGCTTCTGGTCAACAGTATTGTAGTTATGTTTTGGGGTAGTCAAAAGTTATACATAGATTTTCAGATGCTCAGAGGCTTGGTGCCTCTAACCCCTACATCACTAATAGTTTTAATACAAACTTTAGTCAACTGTATTTGGCAAGGGTCGACTGTATTTGACAAAGCTTCAAAATAATGCTTTAAGTTGTTGAGAACATTTGTATAGGTCTCAAGGGATAAGAGATACAGAGGAATGAAACATAAATAAATGACATAAGTAGTGCAGTGATGCATTTTCATATGTGAAAAATAGTAATTTTTTGAAATGTTATTCTTGAACTGGTAATATTACCACTAACATAGTATTACTGTTCAGACTATATTTCTGAACTCATTGCAACCTAAAATTTAGTTATTTTATGTTAAAAAGGGCCAAAGCAAAGAACTTTCAGATCTAAGCCAGAAACTCAATACCACCAGGACTGAAAGTGTTTTCTTGAAATATCAGTGTTGGCAATACCTTTAGAATCCAGTGTTTTCTTCCAATACAATCAATAGTAGATGGTCTTTTCTCTAAGACAAACATTATGTTAATGTGCATATCTGAACACCAGGGGCTTAAAATAGCAAAAGAGGGTAGGAACTGAAAGTACATGGAATCCACACTGACTTGCATACTTAAGGGATTAGTAAAATTTGAGGTCAGCAAGAGTCCCAAGATACAGGAAAGATCAAGGAAGGAAGCACACCATGGTAGCTGTATTCCTTTCCTACTGGTCACAACATGGGCAGCTGGACAGGAAGGTGGCTCTTCTGTTTAGTGCTTTCTGTTATTCCTCTGTCTGTATGGTTGGCTTGTGGCCGATCCCTACTTTTATTTCATTTTCAGAGAGAAAAATTCCACTTTAATATTGCTGTGTATGACAGCAAGTAGCATAGTACCTCACACATAGTAGGACTCACTGAGTGAAAATCAGACTATTGTCTCATTCCAGTAGGGTGAATGTGTCTGGAACATTTAGTTCCTTGGACAAATTCAGTCTTGCATTACTTTAATGTGATGATTGAAATCATTGCTGTCAAATTGTACTAATAGAATCTCATTGGATTTCTAAATAGGATCAGGCTAAACAGGAACCTATTTTTATCATCTTGGATCCAAGGAAATTTTACTGTAGTGGAAAGAGCTCCAGACTGGAAGAAATATAATATTTACCTGGGAATATTTTTCAAAAAGTATATCCTCACCTATTTCTTCTCCTCACCCCCACCAAGGACATAGCAGAATCTCCAAGGCAGATAATATGTAGTTGAGAAAAAGTTGTTCATGCAATTTGTATTTCCTGTTCCCATCTGTTTCTCTTCACTTTCTGAGTTTGAAAATCAATGGAGAAGTTGAGCTGTAAAATTCCATGATTTTGTTAGTAAAAATTTCACTAGCTACTGATGGTTTTCCTCCTAGGAGTTATTAGTTTTATACATATCTTCTTCATTGGGACTTATTTAGTATGTAGATGCATTCTTTCAGGCCATGGGTATTAATTCTAATATATTCTATTAGATAGGTAGCAGATTAAATGAGGATCATTTTCTCTTTCTCCACTTTGTTGTGCTAGGCTGGTAGTTGACATCTTGGATCAGATAACTTTAG
Organism: Piliocolobus tephrosceles; assembly: GCF_002776525.5. Taxonomy (NCBI): domain Eukaryota; kingdom Metazoa; phylum Chordata; class Mammalia; order Primates; family Cercopithecidae; genus Piliocolobus; species Piliocolobus tephrosceles. The sequence goes on from NC_045444.1 coordinate 47,348,909, forward strand.
ATCCATAGGCTTTCTTGATCTTTAGAAGTAGACTGTCTGCTGTTGCAACCCTGGCTAAGTCCTATTATATTGGCAGAAATAGTAGCTCTGTCATATTGTAAGCACTCAAGCAATGGTTGTTCCAGCAAAGTACCTTTGTAGTTTAATAATACAGATTTAGGAAAATATTCATAAAAAGCAATTTTAAATACAATTTTACTTTTATTTTGACTTTTGGAATTAAGGGGCAGACTTTTTCTTAGTTATATTTAAATTAATTTTGAAGAAATATAAGTGGGACAACATAGGCTTCTCAATGGGATAGAAACAATCTTTCTGAAGTTGTTACTATTTTTATGCTAACAAATTGTTTGTGATTGTTGATTATGGTCACTTGAATGGGAAAGTAGCTTTTATTCATCAGTCTGTGGTAGAAAATAAAATTGACCCCCATATCAGTAAATTCCTAGTCAGATATCTTGTTATGTAAACCCTTGGTATCAACTCAGTATGCTATGTACAAAGTAGCCACTTAAATATATTAATCATTAGGGTTTTAAAAATAATTGTTTTCTTATAAAAATATTAGAAGCTTGTTGTAACGAATTGTATTGAGAAGGAAAGCAGATAAAAGTTATCCATAATTCCACTTGCAATGAGCATTATGGGAAATTTTGGTGTATTGCTTAAAATAATTTATTCATTTCTGCTTATTAAAGGTTTTAGAATCTGGTAAAATTTTTCTTATTTAAGATAAACTATGTCAATAATTTTTAGTCACCCTCTTTCAATCCCTGAAAGTTCTTTATTACTCTTCATTTGTAACCTTCATACATTTAGTCTGGAGTTCAGTGATATATGGGCTTCATTACTTAAAATACTCTAGATCTATAATCAGTTTTAGGAAATATGTGTAGTCACTTGATGATCCTTACCAACTACTTCTTCCTATGAAAGAGCATGTCTTTTCTTCTGCGGATTATTTAAATAATCCCCTACCCCTATTTTGTTGAGACTTTTAGGCAAAGGGATATATGCTTGGGCTGTTCTTTTCAGATTCATTGTCTTTTCAAAGTGCTTTAGTATCTTAATCATTCCTGCTATCAAAATATTTTCTTTCTCTGTCATTTTTGTTGGGAAATCATAGAAAAACATATACTTTATTTTTAATAATGTATAACTTACCTAAGTTTTTCACTTTTAAAATACTGAAAATATCTGTCCAATCCTTATTGAGTCAACAGTGACTTAAATGCTTGATTTTCTTGTCGTTGGTGGTGAATACTTCAGCCTCAATAAGATATGCTAATGTTAAGGTCATCTTATCAGTTTTAAAAGCCCCCAGGTACTGAGAGCAGAACACCTAGTAAACCTTATTGACATCATCTTGCTTGAATTATGTCTCCTATGGGGTTCTGAGAATGAAGTGAGTTACTTCAAAGTGTCAAAATCAGACTGATTTGGTTGGAGGCCAACTTGGACTAGTCTATATGAAAAGTAAGCATCTTAGCTGAGATTCTTAATGCCCATTAGACTTGTAGCATTGTCTGCTGTATTTTATGCTAGTAGCCAGGTGTGGGCAGTGATACAGGGCTTGGGGGATCTCTCTTACCGGCCCAGGGATCCAAGGCATTCAGTGCAAAACCTGGCCAGCAGCCCGAGTGAGTAGGAGCCATGTGACTCTGGTGAGTTGGAGTGTGCAATTGCCTCCTGCTTCAGAGCTACCTGATCCGAATACTAAGCAGAGCGAGTGCCGGGCTGAGTGTAAGACACTGAAGACACTGCAGAGCAAGGTGCTTATTCCAGAGGCGTTACAAAACATGGAGATTAAAGACCAGGGAGCCCAAATGGAGCCGCTGCTGCCTACGGTAAGAGACAACCTGCTATCACATAGATTAACCGTGTTTGCTGCAAAACCTGTTAGGCAAGTGGTCTGCTAGCTAGGTGAAGTGAGTGTACTTTTGGGGTGGTGGATAGCTCCTACGACATATGGACAGGGGTCTCCTCCCATCTTGGGAGACTGAAATGCATAAAGCAAAGCACACGATTCTCCCCCCCCTTCTCAATATGGATGCACTACGGTGATGAAATGTCTCATGTTTGCTGCTGTTTGAAGAAATGGCTAGGTTTTAGCAGCAGGGGCAGTTATGTGTCTCTCTGCTTGCCTGTTACTGCTTATCTCTCTGTTTCTCAGGCTGTGTACTGGTTTAAGCCCTTGCAAAGAAGCCCCCTTTTATCATGTTTAATCCCTGTCCAATTTCCTCCCCCTGCCTCATCCCCAGGCAGAGAGGTGAGGGAATCTGCTGCTGTTGCAGCTCTGAAGATTTAATCTCCACAGAAACCAGGGGAAAGAACAGGACGATCGTGTGTGTGTGTGTGTGTGCGTGCGTGTGTGTGTGCTCAGTCTCTTTCTCAAAGGGAAATATGTAATGGTTTTTATACAAAGAAGGTATGCATTTTTGAGGGACAGACACACAATTCAGATTTGAATATCAGAAAGGTTTCTGAACTGTCATTTGGTAATAGCCCATCTGTTTATCTCTGGGTTCTTAAGCTGTTTCCCTTAATTTAATTTTTGAATAAGTGATTGATTTGCCTATCCTCTCCACAATCTCTCTGTCTGGCTCGCAGACTTTAGAGATCTTCAGGCAACATCTTTTTCAGTCTGGAGCAGCTGCTGTTGCTGTGTTTAAGGAAAAAAGAAAAAAAAAAAAAACACCCAGTATTTTCTTGATGCAACAGAGATGACAGTCATAGCTTCCAGCCATCTATCAGTGCTACCACAGCAGAAATCCCCTCCCTGCACCAAACCAGACGGAGGGGCTGTTTCTCAGCTCCCTGTTACTAAGGTTGGTGACCCACCTTGCACGGAAGGGACTGGCGGTGAGCTGTCCATTTCCGAGTCCATTCCTAGGTTTTCAACAAAATGCTTCCGTAGGAGGAGTGGGCAAATTCTGGGCCACTGTATTTTCAGGGCCTTACCTCTCCTGCCGGGCTCACATGCTGCAAAAAGATTCCAGTTTGCATCCTCGGAATCAACTGTGGCGACTGAGCATGCCCAGTTCTCCTGCGGACGCCAGGTTTGAGCAGGGAGGGAGCAGAGTGATGAGAAGAATGCAAGGAGTTACCACCAAGAATAGAGTCTCAATAGATGACAGGGGCAGCGTGGGGGTAGGGGGCCGGGAAAAAGGGAACGGGAGAAAGAAGTTTGTCAATTATCCTGCCTGCCTAAAAATAGAGATATTTCTTTGTGGCATCAAAGTGGAGTTATAAAAAAAAAGTGTAAAAGATTTGTCCATCTTCCCAAACTTGAACAAATACATAAATTAGGATTCTGTTAGTATTCAGAATAAATAGTGTTAAGAATATCAGGGAACTCTTGTTCCCTGGATGAGACAGAAACTATATACAGGAATCGTGGTATGGGGGTTAGGGAAGGTTTAGGGAAACCCCCAACTCTTTTTTTTTTGGCTGGCAGTGGGGGTGGGATGGGGTGTTGAAACCTGTCCTAGAAAAGCAGGCTGAAGCCAGTTTGATGTGGCTTATGGATTGTCACTTGTGGGGAACAGTTAAAGGGTTTAGGACCAAATGAGGATTAACTAGAGGAATTTAAGAGGATGACATTACTGGGCTAGATGGGCAACCAATTTATAGCTTAAAAGAGCAGAGAAAATAAAAGTCTTTCCAGAAAAGGTCTACAGTACACCTGATGGAAATTTTTGAAAGCGAGAGTCAAAAGTTTGCATGCCATGGGTTAATGGTCAGTACAAAATGGTGACAGTTTAATGGTAAAAGAGAATCATATTAGCAGACCATTACAAGAAAAACAAGCCCGATGGGCTAGAGAGGATGCTGAATTACTGGTCCAGTTTTATACTTGTATAGCAACTCCCCCGGTTGCTTTTATGAAAATATTTTTTTGTTTAGTTTTCAAAACAAACATGTTATGTAAAGCAGATTTTATTATTTTCATTTTCAAGGTGAGAAATTGAGGTACAGGGATTCTGGATAACATGTCTAGGATCACCCAGTGATGAAACCAGGACTAGAATTTAGGTCATCTAAAACTAGTTCAGAAATTTTTTAAAAATTCAGTATTTTTTACGTTACATTCTTAACCAGGCTTAACATGATCCGTTCCTGGACTGAAGTTTTTATGCTTGGAGGAGAGCTTTGGGCTTTGTTTTAGAAAATTAATCAGACGACTTTGCAAATAATTATGTGAGAGGCAATATGGCATAATATTTAGAACACAGTCAAGGCCCAACACTGCTATGTATTTGTTAAATGATATTGGGAAAGTTATAAGTCATAGTGTCTTCAACTGAAAAATGAAAAGGGAATGTTACTATATATCTCTTGAGTTTTAGAATGAGCAAGTTAAATAACTTATATGAAGTTTCTGACATTTAGTAAGTGTTCAATAAAACTTACTTGCTATTGTCATTGTCAATCTTGCTGTAAATGAATATGTTATTGTTATATTCATCTCAATATAGATACTGAGATGATGCATAGGTTTCAGGTTTTTATGAAAAGTGGCTTGTCAGTACTGTCTACCAAGAAGGAAAAGTGGAAAATGGAGAGCTGGAAAAGACTCTTCATAGTGGAGGTGGGAGGTGGAGTTTTTTAGTTATTATTATGAAAACTTTGCAATATGCTTGGAGAGCCAATTGGACAGGCATTAAAAGCCAATATTAGATATGGGACAGAAGCAGTCAGAGGTAGAAAGCTAGAGAAATGAAAGAGAAAGAAAAATAAGAATAGATCAGAATGTCAGATGAGTGAATGTATTAATCCTGACTCAAGTGGTGGAGGAGTAGATTCTCATTAAGCCTCCTAGGGTTTACCTCCATTTAGTATAGTATATATAAAGTACATTTGAAGGATATGGGCAGAGGAGGTCTAGACATGTTTCTCTTTTTTTCCCAGTGCTTCTTAGGAAGCTTCAGTGATAATTTCCTTTTGCTGGACAAGCCATCATTGCATTTTGTAGACTCTAATCACTCCAAGGGTTAGGGCGTTCACTCTTGTTGGCTAAATGTATAGTCTGGTTTTGGTAGCAACTGACTGTTATGTCTGAAGTTATAGAAAAAGTGTGCCAGAAAGATGCATTCTCTTAAGTGCCTACTGTTGGCCAATCACATTCTTGGTGCTGGAGATGCAGCAATAAATAAGGCAGGCAAACACCCTATATAGGTGAAATCTCACACTCCAGCTAGACTACAAATAGGACTCAATTTAACTTTTTAAGAGACTGTTGCTTTCTCCTCAAATGTTTAATAATTGTTATAACCTTTTTGAGATGGATGTATATGGGGAATATATGTAACAGTAATAATGGTGATATTGTTTTAGTAAGGATGGAATTAGCCAAATATTTAGGATTGCATTATGATTTCACATTTTCGTTTGATATTCAGTGTTGAATTTGCTTTTAGGAGTAACCTAACAATTTAAAAATTATCAGGCCACGGAAGAAGCTTCCAGGAGAATATATAACAAATATTTATATCTCATGACATTTAATCTTGGGTGATCTATAGTGAGTTCACTTTGGATCCCTTCTAAGATTCTGATGTCTGAAAAAGGACTTAAGTTGAGCTTACTTATAACATTTCCCTAAAGTATAAAACTACAGTAAAGTTCACTTTTAAAATGTAATTTGATAATATAGGATAGATGATTGGATTTAGTACTTTTAGAAAGTGCTAATTCCATATTTCCAAGTGGCCCAGTTTATTGAATTGTTTTACTTGTGGAAAAAAGTTATAAAAGTCTTTAATATTATTAAATCAGGGAAAGGAAAATGGGACTAAAATGTCAAAGTAACAAAAAGAGCACATGTATTGGCTAAGTAATATTGTTTTTTCTTTTCAATTTGAATTGAAATTTAAATTATAATCTGAGTTTAAAGAAAACATGCTCACTACACCTCATAGTCAGTAGGAGGCAAAATGCAGTATAAGAAATTAATCCTCATTTCTACTTTCGTGATTGAATTGTTACTCCAGCATGGTGAGTGACTATAGAAATAAAATATATGTATAGAATGCTAAGGTTGGGAATGAGTGGTAGAATCTGAAGGCTGTAGGAATTAAGTTTACTTCTTTATTAATATTACGTTTATGATAAAATATTGAGATCAGATTAGGAAGTGGGCTAGTTTATGATGAAGAGTTAGAAAATATCTGGACCAGGGTCTGGAACTCAAATAGAGTCAGAGAGCATGGTCAGAATACAATGATACTGCCAGTGTATCATTTCTTTCTAACCTTGAGTGATGCTTGCTTCAAAAGTCCAAACTGGGCATGAATAGATTGCAGTGCATTATGATGTTCCGCAAGTAATGGAGAAATGTTGATGCCCCTCTCAGCCCTTCTGTGAGAGAGACTTCACTTCTTCCTTTCTCATATCACATAGGACACATGACAATGATCACTTGACTTCCTGTGAGGACACCATTGTCAATCTATATAGTAAATATTAGTTAAGTTTTATGTTTTATTTTTAGGTAAAATAAAATTAAATTGAAGTTTTAATATATTCTCACACCACAAACAGTTGTCTCAGATACTCTTTGGGGTGTACTGCTTTTTTGTTTTTTAGAAAAAGGGAATAATTTGGCATCTTTTATGGAATTACATATATATGTCTTGTTTTTTAGAGCGATATAGGTTCACAGCAATATTAAGCAGAAGGCACAGAGATTTCCCCTATATCCCCTGCCCTTTACACATACATAGCCTCCGCTATTAACAAGATCTCTCACCAGAGTGGTACATTTGTTACAGTTGATGAAACATTATCACCCAAAATCCACAGTTTGCATTAGGACTTGGTGTTGGGCATCCTATAGTTTTGGACAAATTTATAATAATATGTATCCGCTATTATAGTACTATACAGAGTCATTTCACTGCCCTAAAGATCCTCTGTGCTCTGCCTATTCATCCCTCCCTTTCCACTAACCCCCTGACAACCACTGACTTTTTTTACTTTCTTCATAGTTTTGCATTTTTTAGAGTATTATATAGTTGGAATCACAGTACATAGCCTTTTCAGATTGGCTTCTTTCATTTAGTAATAGGCATTTAAATCTTCTCCATATATTTTCATGGTTTGATATCTCATTTCTGTTTATCACTGAATTATATTTCATTGTCTTGATGTACTACAGTTTATTTATCCATATACCCACTGAAAAATATCTGGGTTGCCTCCAAGTTTGGCAATTATGAATGAGTCTGGTATAAACATCCATGTGCAGATCTTTGTGTGGACTTATTGTCAATTTCTTTGGGTAAATACTAAGAAATGTTATTACTGGATTGTATAAGAGTATTTAGTACTTTAAAAAAACTGCCAAGCTGTTTTTAGTAGTGGCAGTACTACTTAGTATTCTCACCAGCAGTGAATGAAACTTCCTCTTGCTCCACATGCTTACCAGCATTTGGTATTGTCAGTTTTTTTATACATTGTCGGATTTGATTTGGTAATATTTTGTAGAGAGTTTTTGCATTCATGTTTATGAGGGATATTGGTTTGCAGTCTTCTTTTCTTATAATATCTTTGTTTGATTTTGGTATTAGGGTGATGGCCTCACATACTGAGTTAGGGAGTATTCCTCCCTTCTATTTTCTGACATAGATTGTTTTGGGAGGTTATTCATTATTGACACCACCATTTTTAATAGATAGCTTCATATATGTTTTGACCAGAGGACTGTAGAGATCAACTGGAGTCTAGATTTTAGACTGGCTCCTTAATTTATGGATGATGGAGCTGGACATCAAAGACGTAAAGAGGTATATTTAAGGGCATGCTACTTATGATGCTAGTTAGTGGCAGAACTCAGCCTAGAGTCCAAATCTCTTGATTATTCTCTTATCATTCTTTCCACTATTATATAGTCTCTATTACTATCATAGCATCAATAGCTGAGTTCCAAATTAAAATGGAAATTAGGCAATGTTTGTAAAGTAATACTAGATATTGTCTCAGGCTCATGATAGGTACAAACACCTGTAATCCTCATGATAATCCTGAAAAGTTGCTAATGTTTTTCAGCCTTGCAGATGAGAAACTGAGGTCGAGAGAGTTGTGTAAATTATCCGAATTCACATAGCTAAGAAGTGCTAAGCTAGGATTTGAAAATATTTTATCTAGTTAATAAGTAACTTGTCTTCCTTAAGGCTAATTAAACAATAAAAAAGAATTCCATTATAAAATGAGCTTTCATATCTTTCCCTCCAATAAAATATGAAAGTACTCTGCTACAAGGTGCTATAAAATGTCAGGTCTTTTTGGACACATATTTCATGATTCAGTTTATATGAAATGTCTAGAATAGGCAAATCCTTAGAGACATAAAGTAGATTAGTGGTTGCCAGGACCTGGGATATAGGGGAGAGTTAGGAGTGACTGCTAATAGGTACAGAGTTTCTTTTTGTGGTGATGGAAATGTTCTGGAATTACGTGGTGGTGATGGTTACACAACACTCTGAATATACTAAAAACCAATGAATTGCACACTGTAAAATGGTGAACTTTATGTTATGAAATTTTATTTCAAAACATTATTTTAAAAGTAAGTTACTGTTTAGCATTATCATGAACAAGGAGAAGGCCGAGGATCTAAAATACTTATAAGAAGAGGCAAATAAAATATTCACAAAATAAAAATAACTTCCACCCCCCACAAGAAATTCTTTGCTACAAATTTGCTTCTCTTTGTCAAGATAATGCTGAGATTGGTCAGGGTTTCAGGTTATTTGCAGACCTAGAGGTCTTGGAATATATCTTCAAAGCTGAATTAAGAGAATATGTGGTGCATTCTATGTACCAGAGAGAGAGATAACTATTTCACTTGAGTCACACTGCATTTGGATATTTAATTTCTTATGGCAATATTTTGTAGTTTTGTCTTAGTGTAAATTTCTATGCAATATTGCAAGAATAACACAAAAAATGCAGAAGTGCCATTATATAATGGTTCCTACATTGAGCTTAAATACCAAATTCATGTTGAATTCCAAGTAGCTCAGAACTCGAGAGGTGCTCTCAGAAGATGAAAATGGAGATTAATATACAAACTCAGTTGGATAGAGTGAGGATATATTATAGCCAAAGACTCTTGGTATAGCTTTGAATTAATGACAAAGTCCCTGTACCAACATCAGCAAGACTTGCTCATTCATCATGAAAATTATGCTCTAAGGATCTAATAAGCAAGTTTTTAAGGCAGAATTTTCCCATTGCATATTGAATGTGCTAGGTTGCTGGAGTGCCTCCAACATTTATTTGTAACTCCACTTGTTCTTGCTAATTCTGGAAAACCAAAATTATTTAGAGAAGGCTATTTCTTTCTAGTGTCTTTTTTTCCCCCTTTTGAGTAATGAGGCTTTGATATCAAAGATGATGACCTAGTCAAATTTCAGAAAGCAAGTGACATGAAAAGTAGGTATATAACAACTACCAGATGGGATCAAAACATAGCTCTGCTTAGGAAGCACATTTCATTATTGTTAGATCCACACTGCTTTTTTCATAAAGTGGTGAATTTCTGTTGATATTTAAGCTTTTCTGGGAATAAGCCTCTCCAAATGCTTCTGATTTTTTCAGATATATGAATGTGGTTTAAAAAAAAAAAAAAAAAACAGCACATACACACAACAAACCCAACACAGAGTCAGCAGCAGTATATACCCTTAAGGTATAATATAATTTGTTATTTGAGTGTATAACCATGTACTTTGTAACATAACTTTATGATATAAATGTCTGTTAAAAACATGTGATATATAATTGACAGAGCACTTATAGTAAATATAAAAATTTGGTATTTTTTTCCTAAACAACAGGATTATTGAAAACCTTACTCTTGAGGACCACCTGCATCAGAATCGTCAGGAGGGCTAGTTAAAAATTCAAGTTCCAGACCTTATCTAAGCCCACAGTCTGAGAATATTAAAGGGTAGTAGTAAGGACACTAGCATTTAAAAAACTGCTAGGTGATTCTTATGTACATTAAATCTTGAGAATTTTTGCCTTAAATATCAACAAAATAGAAAGATCATCATATATTTATAAATTATTTTAACTGTAAGAATGCTGGGAGACTAAGTTTGCCACAAAACAGCCTTTTTACCAATAAATCATAATGGGGTAGAAAAATTAAGTGCTTATTTACTTATTTTGCATATTACCTATTACTTTGCAATATTGTGTATATACATGTATATATATCCTGATGATTTCAATTTATGATGGGTTGCTTATGATTTTTCAACTTTACCATGGTACAAAATCTGTGGACATTCAGTATACTCCTCAACTTTGCATGGTGTTACCTCTGGATAAACCCATTGTAAATGGAAAATGCCATATATGGAAGATGCACTTTTAACTTATGAAATTTTCAGTTTACAATGGATTTATCAGGGCATAACTCCATTGTAAATTGAGAAGCATCTGTATGTAAATTATTTTACTTAAATGCAAATACATATAACTTGTTGCCTCAATCAGTGGCTAGATTCTTGAAAGCAGCTTATTTTAGATAATTTTTGTGCTGCTCTCACAGAGCCAAGTGCATGGAACTCCTTGTTAAATATATCATGAGTAATAGATTAAGCAGCAACACTAGCAGACATTTATTGTTAAGAGTTTGGACACTGAAGTTGGAAAATTCTAAAGGTTTCAGTTAGGAGGTATGTCAACTTTGGCAGGTTATCTAGGTTTTCAAAGTCTTACTTTTCTTACCTATAAAATAGGAATGGTAATAATATATCTATCTCCCTGGTTTATGAGAAGCAATGAAAAAATACATATTATATCATTTAGACTAATGACTTAATAACAGTAGCTGTTATTCTTAGCTTAATAGTTTTCCTTTTGAATGAAAATCATTATCTGATATGCACAATTAATTCAATCTTTGATTTAATAATGCTTACTCAATAACTTGATTTATCCATTTGACAATAATATAGAAGTATGTCAATAATATAAATTGATAATTATAATACAATGCAATTCTTTTTCTAATTATAAAATTAATACTTGATTTTTTAAGATAGTTTAGAAGGCATCAAAAGTAAATATAAACTAATTTTGTCATGTTTTAACTATTTTTACTCACAGAATGCTTGCAAAAATAGTACAGAATTTTCATATACTTTTCATCCACCTTACCCTGTTAACATCTTACATAAGTATTATTAATGATAAGAACTAGAAAGTTAACATTGATACAATTATATTAACTAAACTACCATATTTGAATATCACCAGTGTTTTCACTAGTGTCCATTTTCTGTTCTAGGATACAATTCAGAATACCATATTGTGCTTAGATATCACATTTCTTTAATCTCCAGTTTGTGACAGTTACTGAGTCTTTTTCTTTCATGACCTTGCCACTCTTGAAGTGTACAGGTCAATTTTTTGGAGATTGTTACTCAATTTGTGTTTGAGGTTTTCATAGTTAGATTGAGGTTATGCATTGTTTGTCAATAATACTGTAGAAGTGATATTCCATTTTCCATTCATTATATCAGGATATACATATCTTACTTCTGGTGACATTAACTTTGATTACGGAGTTATCTTCTGTTTTTTTCCCATTGAAAAGCCAAGAAAGTTTCCCTATGTAATAATATATTTGGGGAGATATTTTGAGACTATGTGACTATCTCATTTCTCCTCAAACTTTTGCACACTAATTTTAGCACTCATTGGTAAATATTTCCTGTTTCACTTATGGAGGTGTCTACCTCATGACTTTTTAAAACTTTTATTTGGTTTTTAATAAACACATAATAATTATACATATTCTATAAATATGTATGATATGATGTTTTGACACAAGTATACATTGTATAATAATCAAATAAGGGTAATTAACATATCCATCACCTCAAACACTTACTTCTTTATTATAAAAACATTCAAAATCCTTGATTTTAGCTATTTTGAAATATACAATATGTAAGTGTTAACTATTGTCACTGTACTGTACAATAGAATACCAGAAATTATTCCCCCAATCTAACTGTAACTTTGTGCCCGTTGACCAACTTTTCCCCATCATTCCCTTCTCCCTACCTTCCCCAGCCTCTAATAACCACTATTCTATTCTCTACTTCTATGGAAACAACTTTTTAAGATTCCACATATAACGAGAATTCAAAAGGTTTGTAGAAACATGTAATTAAAGATAAAAATAAAATATAAACTTTATTTCTCAATATAAGCTCTATCAAGTTCAAGACACTTTTGTAAGTGATGATACCAGCCATTTAATTAATCCCTAAAGAACCGAGGGTCTTGGGATTTAACCATGTCAATGCAGTCTTTCTTTTACACTATTAACTGAAGAAAAATGGGTGCCCTTTATGGATTTTTTTAAAGATTTACACAAAAAAGAAATTAGAATGAGCCAAACTAGGACTTTAAGGTAGATGCCTAATAATTTCTTATTGAAACTCCCTCAAAATTGCCCTTGTTTGATGAGAGGAATGTGTAGGAACATTGTTGTGGTAGAGAAAGACTCTGGTGAAGATTTTCTGGGCAGTTTTCTGCTAAAGCTTTGGCTACGTTGCTCAAAACACTCTCATACCAAGCAGATGTTGTCATTCCTTGGCCCTCCAGAAAGTCCTCAAGCAAAATGACTTCAGCATCCCAAAAAACCGATGCCATGACCTTTCTTATTGATCGGTCTGCTTTTGCTTTTACAAGACCACATCCTCCTCTTGGTAGCCATTGCTTTGACTGTGCTTTGTCTTCAGGATCATTCTGGTAAAGCCATGTTTCATCTCTTTTGCAGTTCATCAAATAAATGCTTCAGGATCTGGATTCCACTTGTTTAAAATTTTAATTGAAAGTTCTGCTCTTGTCTGCAGATAATTTGGGTGCAATGATTTTGACACAGTTTTAGTTGAAAGTTTGCTAAACTTTAATTTTTCAGTCAGAATTGTGTAAGCTGAAGTATTGGTATGGCTATGGTGCTGGCTATCACTTGTGCTGTTAATCATTGATCCTCTTCAATTAGGGCACAAACAAGATTATTTTCTCCCTTGAAAATTGATATGAATGATCTGCCATTGTGGGCTTCAACATTGTTTCTACCCTTCTTAAAATGAGTTATCTATTTGTGAACTGTTGACTTATTTCAGGCATTGTCTCCATAAAGCATCAATGATTTCAGCATTCTTCCACTTAGGCTTCACCATAAATTTGATGTTTGTTCTTGGTTCAATTTTAGCAGAATTTGTGTTGCTTTGATATGGACTCTTTTCAAACTCATGTCTTATCTGTCTAGGTGCCTCTAGATACTCATCAGACGTGTTATAACAAGTTAGTATGAGTTTATTTTGGTGCAATTTTTTTTGAAATTCATGCAAATTTCTTATAATACACATTTTCTGTGAACTTTTAGAAGACCCCTTGTAAAAGTGAGATCATGCAGTATTTGTCCTTCTGTGCTGAACTTATTTCACTTAACATAATGTTCTGTAGGTTTATCTATGTTGTAAATGACAGGATTTCATTCTTTTTGTGACTGAATAGTACTCTATTGTGTGTGTATATTACATTTTTATTTTATTTTTATTATTTATTAAATATTTACCTTTTTTGAGTCAGAGTTTCATTCTTGCTGCCCAGGCTGGAGTGCAGTGGCATGGTCTCAGCTCACTGCAACCTCCACCTCTTGGGTTCAAGCAATTCTCCTGCCTTATCTTGCTGAGTAGCTGGGATTACAGGTGCCCACCACCAAACCTGGCTAAGTTTTTTGTATTTTGAGTAGAGATGGGGTTTCACCCTGTTGGCCAGGCTGGTCTGGAACTCCTGACTTTAGGTGTTCCACTCGCCTTGTCCTCCCAAAGCGCTGGAATTACAGGTGTGAGGCACCATGCCTGGCCTTTTAATTTTTTTAAGAGGCAAGGTCTTGCTCTGTCACCCAGGCTGGAGTTTAGTGGTATAATCATAGTTCACTGCAGCCTCAAGGACCTGGGTTGAAGTGGTCCTCTCACCTCAGTCTCTTGAGTAGGTAGGACTATAAGTGTGTACCACCATGCCTGGCTAATTAATTTTTTTTTTTTAGTGTAGAGACAGGGTCTCACTATGTTGCTCAGGCTGGTCTTGAACTACTGGCCTCAGGCAATCCTCCTGCCTCTGCCTCCCAAAAGCACTGGGATTACAGGTGTGCATCACTATACCTGGCCTACATTTTTATTTTTATTTTATATATGTATATATATATATATATATATATATATATATATATTTTTTTTTTTTTTTTGAGACAGAGTCTCACTTTGTTGACCAGGCTGGAGTGCAGTAGCGTGATTCTTGGCTCACTGCAACCTCTGCCTCCTGGGTTCAGGCAATTCTCCTGCCTCAGCCTCCTGAGTAGCTGGGACTACAGGCACCTGCCACCATGTCTGGTAATTTTTTTTGTGTTTTTTAGTAGAGACAGGTTTTTACCATGTTGGCCAGGCTGGTCTCGAACTCCTGACCTTAGATGATCCGCCCACCTTGGCTTCCCAAAGTGCTGGGATTACAGGTGTGAGCCACTGTGTCTGGCCTATCTGGCTTACATTTTTAAATCCACTCATTTATTGATGGACACTTAATTTGATTCTATGTTTTGGATATTGTGAATAGTGTTGCAGTAAACATGGGAGTACAAATATCTCTTCAACATATGGATTTCATTTCCTTTAGATATATGGCCAGTAGTTGGATTGTTGGGTCATATGACAGTTCTATTTTTAATTTTTTGAGGATATTGCCCATAATGGCTGCATAAATTTACATTCTCACCAATTGTGAGAAAATCTCCACATTCTTGCCAGCATTTGTTTGTTTGTTTTTCTCTTTTTGTAATAGCCACTCTAACTCGGGGTGACATCTCATTGTGGTTTTGATTTGCATTTCCCTGATTCTTAGTGATGTTGAGCAGTTCTTCATATGCTAGTTAGGCACTTGTATGTCTTATTTTGATGAATGTCTAATCAGATATTTTGCCCATTTTTAAATTAGGTGATTTAATTTTTTGCTTTTTAATTGAGTTTCTGATTTAATTTTTTGCTATTTGTTTGAGTTTTTGAATAAATTCTGGATATTTACCTTTTGTCAGATGCAAGGTTTGCAAATATTTTGTCCAATTAAGTTGTCTTTTTGTTCTGCTTATTGTTTCCTTTACTGAGCAGAAGCTTTTTAGCTTAATGTAATCCCATTTGTCTGTTTTTGCTTTTGTTGCCTGTGCTTTTGAGGTCTTATCCAGAAAATCCTTGCCCAGACCAATATCATGAAGCATTTCCTCTACGTGTTTTCTTCTAGTAGTTTTATAGTTTCAGGTCTTACGTTTAAGTCTTTAATCCATTTTGAGTTGATTTTTGTATATGTTGATACATAGGGGTCTAGTTTCATTCTTGTGCATGTGGTCATAGTTTTCCCAGCATCATTTATTGACAAGGCTGTTTTCAATGTGTGCTCTTGGTGCCTTTGTCAAAAATAATTTGGCTGTAAATACATGGATTTGTTTCTGGGTTTTCTGTTCCGTTTCATTGATTTATGAGTCTGTTTTTATACCAGCACCATGATATTTTGGTTTGCAGTATATTTTGCAATATATTGTTTTGCAGTATATTTTGAAGTCAGGTAGTGTGATACCTCTAGCTTTCTTCTTTTTGCTCAGATATCTTTGGCTATTTAGGGTCTTTTGGGCTTCCGTACAAAATTTAAGATATTTTTCTATTTTTGTGAAGACTGTCATTGGTATTTTGATAGGGATTACATTAATTCTGTAGATTGCTTTGAGTAGTATGAGCATTTTAACAATATTAATTCTTCCAATCATCATCATGGGATATCTTTTCATTTGTGTCTTCTTCAGTTTCTTTCCTAAATGTTTTATAGTTTTTATTTTAGAGATATTTCATCTCCTTGGTTAAATTTATTTATAGGTATTTCTTTTTTTAAGGTAATCAAATAGATAAATCTTGAGCTAGACCAATTAAGAAAAAAAGAAAGACAAATAAATACAATCAGAGATAAAAAAGTAGACATTTCAACTTATGGTCAAAGAAACACAAAGGATTATTATGAACAACTATACAACAAAAAATTGGAAAACCTAGAAGAAATGGATAAGTTCCTAGACACATACAACCTGCCAGGACTGAATCATGAAGAAGTAGAAAACCAGAACAGACCAATAACAAGTAATGAGATTGAATCAGTAATAAAAAGTCTCCCATCAAAGAAAAGCCCAGGTCCTAATGACTTTACTGTTGAATACTTCCAAACACATAAAGAACAAATACCATTCTTCTCAAACTATTCCAGTAATTGAAGTGAGGGAAATTTTTCCTAACTCATTCTTTGAGGCCAGCAATACCCTGGTACCAAAACCGGACAAGGACACAACAAAATAAGAAAACTACAGGCAAATATCCCTGATGAACATGTACATAAAAGTCCTGAACAAAATATTAGCAAACTGAACCCAGCACATCAGAAAGATCATTCACCACAATCAAGTGGGGTTTATTTCAGGGATGCAAGGATGGTTAAACATATGTAAATCAAAAAACATGATACACCACATTAACAGAAAGAAGAACAAAAACCATATGATCATCCCAATAGATGCAGAAAAAGCAACTGATAAAATTTAATACCCCTTTGTGATAAAAGCCCTTCCAAATTAGATAGAGAAGGAACATACCTTAACACAATAAAGGCCATGTATGGCACACCCACAGTTAACATCATACTTGAAAGGGGAAAAGTAGAAAGCTTTTCTTCAGAAATCTAAAACAAGATAAGGATGCCCACTTCGCCACTTTTATTCAACAGAATTCTGGAAGTCCTCGCCAGAGCAATTAGGCAAAAGAAAGAAATAAAGGTCATTTAAATTGGAAATGAGAAGTCAAAAATTGTCCCTGTTTGCAGACTATATGATCTTATATATGAAAAACCCTACGCACTTCACCAAAATACTGTTAGGGCTAGAAAATAAATGCAGTAAAATTGCAGAATACAAAATACAAAATGCTAATTAGTAGCATTTTTATATGCCAACAGGAAACTATCTGAAAAATAAATCAAGAAAGCAGCATGGTGACTATTTCTCTTATTCTTTCTGCATTTGGATATTGGAAATCTGTACAGAAGACCTGTTACTTCTCCATTTTTTTATTCAATTATTTATTTATTTCAGTATGGACTCAAAGGTATTTATTTTATTTTCTGGGTCATAATCCAGTACTTTGTGGTTCAGATTGTTTAATCTGTGGACATTGAGAACTCTTTCTCAATGAATTCTGTCAATTGAGAGCTCTCATGTTTTTTTAACATGCTTCCATCCTTTTGTGAATACTTTCTTACAGTCTGGTACCACAGAGTTTTTCAGCATCATCTTGTATTTTCCCTGACTCCACTCTGGAATGAACCGTGTCATTAAGGAGCTGCTGGGCTAATTTTCAAGGCTATTTATAAGTATTATTAAAATTATTTCCAGAAAGATTGTATACCAGCTTTCACTTTCACTAGAAGCCTCAATGGTATTTAACAAACTTTGTCAATTAACTCAGTAAACATTTTACTAACTTTGTTTTGTATTCTGTTTACAAGTTTTCTTTCTTTCTTTCTCTCTTTTCTCTTCCTTTCCTTTCTTTTCCTTTCCTTTCTTTTCCTTTCTTTCCTTTCTTTCCTTCCTTCCTTTTGAGAAGGGGTCTTGCCTTGTTGCTCTTGCTAGAGTGCAGTGGCTGTTTACAGGCATGATCATCACAGTGCACTGCAGCCTCCGAATCCTGGTCTCAAGCTATCCTCCTACCTCAGCCTCCCAAGTAGCTGGAACTGCAGGCACACACCACCCTCCCTGGCCTGCTTTTTCTTTTTTCTTTAAAGATAACAGCTCAAAAGAAACATTGAACTATTTGAAACATTATTTAATTTAGTTTACCAGTAAGGTGAATTTCATGAGTAACAAGGTATTACTGAAATACTTGCGTACTTGACTCCCTTGTACATTATAAGGTATAAGTTATAAGTCTCCAGCCTCATCATTACAGATCCTCACTAGATACCATTTTGGCCATGACAATTTTCGGTCTTTGAATAATGAATAAAATGGTCCCTTTCCTTCCTCAAAAATGGCATTCTTTTTGATTTTTAAGAGCAAAGTTGAAAGAGATCCAATTAACAAGGTGTTTCAGTGTCTTATCCTTTTCCAGGCTTACTGTTTATTACAATATGGTAGACTAGACAGAGACACTTGTTTTTATTTATCCTATTAAGATTATTTTACATACTTTCATTTATATCACTTCTTATGAAGACATTCTTATTTGAACTATCCAGTAGCTTTTGTATCATCAAAAACCATGTTGAAGAACTGCCCTAAAGCCATAATATGTGACAAATTTGACAAAAGTAAAATTTCTAGGCCTCACTATATGTTGTTAATGAAACGAAGCATGATTATTTGAACCTTGCTCATAATGCTCTGATTTAATAATCCTGCTTTTTATCTTTAAGTGGTTTGAAAAAACAATTAGTTCTTAAGAGCTGAAATTAGGAGTAATCTATTTTAAATTGAGTAATCTTGTAACAGTTATATCGTAGTAATTGTTTCACATTCATTATGGTATTGTGGAAAATAATAGTACTTTCTATTTAGATTTTTAACACATTCATTATAATTGGTTATCATGAAGACTTAACAACAACAATTTTCTACCATCAATCCTCTTAGCCTGATATTAGAAGTTGTTTAGATAGTAGTGCTAGTCTAATAAAGGGAGTTGTAATCTCCAGTAAAGACCATTTGTGTAATATAAGGTAATATAATATTTTTCTAAATCTTTATGAGGATAATGAAAAGGTGAACTTAATATCCACATTGCCCATTAAAAACACATGAAACTGCCTCGTAATTCAGGAACTTACAATTATACAATATTCATTTAGAAGGCATAGATTCAGCCTTGAATGCTGCTTTAAAAAATCAACTTTTCAGAAAATTACTTTTAGTAGCTTATAATTCCATCTGTTTCCTTTTATAATTTCAAGATATTATTCCATCTGTTTTCACATGATTAATCTTCACTATCTCTCTTAGCAATATAATTCAGTATTCCTAACCTTTCACATCCATCTAAACACATTTCCCCCATCTTTTCAGATGGTAGCATAGCCTGGTATAGAACAAAAAGGATACATTTATCTTTGATTCCCTAGTATAGTGATGTATCCCAATGCAAAAATAGTTAACTAAGTAGCCATTTTGATTTCAAATAGACCAAATATTTTAGGTTAAATCCTAGAACCTAACTTTCATAGTTGTACTGAAACTTTTGACATTAGAATCAGCTTTTCTTGAAAAAATACATTTTATTTCTGATGTTTTTCTTGGTTCAAAAAGTAAAGTATCTTGAATGGGAATGGAAAGGCTTTAAGTTTACTGAATCTCAGATTGTTCCATAAAAAAAGATTTGATGATTATGTTTCAATAATTTATCAATACACATTTACATTTCTCTTAAAAATGATCTGCATATTTAGAAAACAAGGCACAAGAATGTTTGACAAAATGCAATTGAAAGTTAGAACAAGTGTTAAAATATGAGTGGTTCATAGATTAATGAATCAAATTTTAGTTAATTCATTTACATTAACTTAATTTCTGTTAATGTTTTATTGAGTAAGAATGGAAGTGGTAATGAAGTGGCTTTCCTGTCTTATAAGAAATGCAGTAGGAATTCAACTCATTTAGGGAGGTGAAATCCTAATCGTAGGCATAAGAAAAATATTGCACTGCTTTGATCATAATATCTTTGTGCAGATGATCCATTATTCATGAAAAATAGGTTGGTACAAACAAATAAGACTCAATTAAATTTCTTATTTTAAGTCAATAGTTTCAGCCTCTGGTTTCTTAAACTTTTCACTATGATTTTTGTAGAGAAGACAAAACTCATTTCGTTCGAGGTTTCTTTCCTCCAGTTCAGGTTAGACTATTAATGCTTTTGAGCTATGAAATCTTCTAATGGAAATCTCATCCAAATTCTCATTTATTTTTGTGGATCTGTATTTCATATCAAACTCCTTTAATATTTTTAAGTGTTCCAACTAGAAATAGTGAAAGGGAAACAACCTGAGGCCAAGGTAATATGTAATTCAATATAGATAACTTATGTCAATGCACCTGACTGTTCTATGAATTAAATCATGTTTCTTTGAAAATTTGATAGAAGCTTATATTTCCACTGAATTTAATAATGAGAAATGTGCTGCTGTGCTATTAAATGAATAGAAATCAGACTTGAGGAAGGCAAAGGCCAAAAGGGCTGCAGTTTGGATATTAGCATTTGAAAAAGCATTACTTTACTGAATCTTAATTCAAAATGAACATATACTCCCTTTAAATAGTTTGAAAGTAGGTCAATTTGAATTTTGAATTATGCATGCCAATAAGTGCTTAGTATTTTGGTTACTTTTAATTCAATTTTGCTGGTAGTAATTTACTTATAATATGGCATATATACTTTTGATGAAAAACTACATCCAAATATGAGTTGATGTTTAAAAATGTTTTACATAGAAATGATATATATCTTACATATGACAAAAGAGATAGTTTTTTCATATACAGTTTAAAAGTTTATCAGGTTGACTCTACTAAGAGAGGGACTGGTAACTACATTTGGTTCCTATATTTGTGACTGACATGGTCTTGCATTAGAAGACTTGCATAAGGCAAGATATTTAAATATTTTCCATTATTTGTCCATTTCAAATATGTCCATGTTTTTCTTATTTGCATGCTATTCTATCATGAAATCACTTAAGGAAAACTTTTATTCATTGCAAGGTAAAATGAATTGATTCAAGTAGAACATCTACTTTTGAACCTAATAGCAATCTATTAGGTTCACAATAGGGGTGGAGTGGATTCAAAATAAGAGAGATGGTTCAAAATAGGATGGGATGATTCCAATTAAGTGGATTTAGGGTGGTATAATTCATGTTTATGATGGCAGCACAATGTGTTTGCCTGTCTCTTTAGCCTTCTTTTATGTCCTGGTTTATGTATGCTATACAAAGACACTCCTTTCCTTCTGGCCTCTGATCCTTTTTTTCTTTTTCTTAACAACACTTGTTAGATACTTATTTGTATATATGGAAAGTGGGTTAAATATCTTAAGAGGTTTTAGATACATGAAATATCAAAGACAGAATGGAAGATTATGTTCCATAAAAAACAATAACACGACTGGACATAGTTGCTCATGCCTGTATTCCTAGCACTTTGGGAGACCAAGGTGGGAAGATCGCTTGAGTTCAGGAGTTTAATACTAGCCTGGCAACGCAGTGAGAACCCATCTCCACCAAAAGTTAAAAAATTAGCCAGGCATGGTGGTGCGTTGCTGTAGTCCCAGCTACACAGGAGGATGAACAGAGAGGACTGCTTGTTAGAGGCTACACTGAGCTGTGATTGCCACTGCACTCCAGCTTGGGCAACAGAGTGAGACCCTGCCTCAAAAACAAAAACAAAAAAACCCCAGTAAATTCATGAATTAAAATTGCTTCACATCGTGGTGAAATCTTATAATTTATTTTAAGAAAATTCTGTTTTTAGATTGACTCTATGAACGGATTTGAATAACTGTAAGTATTTGATTATATACAACTTTTGACTTATAGCAAGGTTTCAGGCTCAGCCAACATTTTGGTGTGCTCACAGTAGTAACCAAACTATCCCTTATTTAAACTAAGACATTAATAACCTTTGAAATAGTGTTTATGATCTTACCAATTGTTCTAGAGATATCTTGGCGATACTCAGAATCTTCTGTCCCAAGCCAGAAGTTTTCATAAAAATTTCTATTTCTATCCACTATTTTTCAAATAAAAAACAAACACACAAATGAAACAAAATAACATTTATTTATTAAAACATTTTGGAGCCTTTTTGGACTGCAGTTTGAAGTGATAATAAAGTTACAACAAAACAAGAAGGACTGGATCTTAACCCATCTAATGCTTTATACAGTAAATGATGAGGCATGAGAGAGTTACAGACCATTTGATTTTCAGAAGTAATAATTTAATAAGCAGAAGCAATTGATAGTTGGAAGAGACTGTTTTTATTCCCAAAAGTTAAATGGTTATGCTATATTAACCTATAAGTTCCTTAAAAAGGAAATAGAAAAAAGTATATGTCAGGCCAGGTGTGAACATCCTACTTTATTTATTGACATTCACGTGTTGGAAGCAATTTGGGAATTTCCAATAATTTTTTTTCTCTCTTGGCTTTTTATGTTCCCATGAAACTATGGACTTCTATGGAAATCTTATTAAAAATTCCAAATATACTAGTAATATTTTTCATACTACAAGACTTCTTGTTATAATATTTGCTCATAGCTAATATAGTCAGGGCTACACCTATATATATGGATTATGATAAAACATTTAACAATATAACCACAAAGAGAAATGTACAGAAAATACAACATATAATTTTTGTTAGCCTCATCCTGATATTTTTCTCCAGTTTTAGTAATTAGTGAATTAGTAATTATGTCATATTAGTGTGACTTTCTAAATGCATATTCCTTCCTCTAAAGCTATTACAGCGATTTTATATTATGCGAATAAAGATACAAAAGTTCACCTTTGGTTATTTTGGATAAAGCCTGCAGTAGGAAACACACTGTATTGTTTGGACTTGGTTATATTTTCAAGAAGCTAAGATTTTTTAAAAATATAATATTCCCAAAGAATTTAAGTGTTGGCTGGACATTCAAATTGACAACCAAGTAAAGTAATTTTACATAAATTTGAGAGCCAGTCAAAATAATGAGCAAAGAACAATTATTGAATGCCGAGGGATGTTTGGAAACTTCCTCTTAATTCTTGTTCAGTTTTGAGAATCTGTATTATTTACAAAACTCCTTTTTAATATTAGTAAGCATTTACCTATGGATGGGGAAAGGAAATAGTCTAAAAAGGTGATAATATACTTCAATCTATATAACTTCTAATAATGCACATGATTGTGAATTAAATCGTATTTTTAAAAAAGTTTGACAGAAGCTTAAATTTCCACTAATTTAGTAGTGAACCATGTGCAAAATTTATCTATTACACCAAAGATTTTCAGCTTCTAGTGCTAATAGCTTTTTTTGGAAAAGCATATGTTATTTCATGATCTATTTATAATGCAGCTAAGCAGATAAATTGATTAAGTTTCCATAGAGTCAGATTCAGAATCAGGCTAGAGATGCATAAAAATAAAGTATTTTTATGACTCATAGTGATAACTTCGAGTGCCCTCTGTTTAGATTCCTTGGTTTAATCCCACTAAAGACTAGGTATTTTTTGTGATGTTCTTCAGTTTTAGTAACTGAAATTTGCTTGATGATGCCTTTAAACCAAATGTAAAGGGATGGTTACTAAAAATAAAGCAATGCAAAATTTCTAACTTGTTTGAATTATGCATCATAAATAACTTGGAAATATTTTGAAACTCTGAGACAGAAAACACCAGGCTAAATTAATAATTTTCACGCTATTATTCCAGATAGTGTGAAAGTCTTTATACCTATACTTTAGAGCTCAAATTCATCCTTGTATAGCCCATTAAAATGTGAAAGTCCTATGTGTGAATCAGAAGAGATTTTAGGACATATTTTCAAACATCTAAATAAGTAAATATGTATTTTGTAATCAGCACTGCTGATAATGCTCTAAAATTATAATTAGAAAATTATTTCTTCCTTTTAAATTAAATAAATTTCTTCAAAATTAGACATAACCAGTGTCATAGATATTTTTTATCCTTGATACAGTGACAAAAGTTTATGGAAAGCCTTGCTACTGTGATAGGAAAACATTTCACATTTGTTGAAATCCTCCCTTTCACCTGGTTTTCATATGTATTGTTTCTGAAATTTTCATTATCTTAGTTAGCAAGAGTTTTATGAGAGCATAATTTCTAACTTTTCCTCATTTATTCGCAGTTCTAAAATAGGTACTATTCTTGTAGCAGTGGCATATCTTTAGTGCTTAGAGATTTTAGAGTAGGCTTTTCAAAAAATCAACTTTTCCTTCTTCTGGAATGATTATACAGGATCTTCTTAATTGAAAACTATTAACGAAATCTATTGTGGTTCCTCTTTTGTTTGGAGAAATCACACTGCCCTGATTTAACATTGAAACTTAGTACTTCCTTGGATGTCCTTGTAATCCCATAGTTAACAACATTTACATGCTTATCATGTTTAATAATATATTTCCTCAAGTAATTAAACAGATTAATTTCAGGCATTTCAGCCTATCAAGGTGATTGTCAAGGAACATATTTATTTTCATGTCCAAATTAGAAGAGATTAAACTATGAAGAATTTGAATTAATTGATCAAGATGATATGTCCAAATAAATGTACATCTCATTTTTCTGCTCACAACTATAATGATAAAAATTTTTTTGATGTTGTGTTTGATCAATATCTTAGATCATTTACTGTGAAATAGTTTATATATTAAAGTAGTGTAGATATCTACACCAAAATTTGAAATGAATTTTAAAGCCAACTTAGAATTTATATGTTTAAGAAAGAACTCCAGGAAAAAGATGGAAGCACAATATAGTAATGGAATGATTTTCTTGTGTTCTTAGAGAAAAAAGGGAAAACTAGGTTGATTGAGCTAACCATAAAAGTATTAACATGATATTATTGAAATTTATAGTAATTCTCTTTCAAACTGTTTTCTCTGTAGCTTCAGTTTCCTTAACACTTGAACATAGGTAATTTCTAGTTCTACATTTTATACGTTATAAATCTTCTCTCTGTCATCCAGATGTCACAAAGATAAGGCAAGTTGGATTAGATGAGCAGGTCCAGTCTCATGTTCCACTTTTTACTACTACCACTCGCTGCAGAGCAATAATACCAACCCCAATAAACGGCATGATGGCTGCTTTTTAGAAGCTCTTCAAAAGTTCTTTGACTAGTAGTATAGTATTCATGCATTTTTCAAAATATTACTATATCTATGACATCATTTCTGCCTCTGTCCTCTATATCTCTATGGAGTAATTAAGGCAGCAGGATTATTTTCCAGAAAAAAATGATATACAAAATCAGGCTCAGTTGGGCTAATTTAACTGTGATGCAATAAGTCAATGGCAAAACCAAGACTAGAACTCAGATGTTTGGAATCTTAATTTGGTTAATTTTTTTTTTCTGTTACTCTGTGAAATGGCAGCATTCTCTTATATTTTATTTGTCTGAGGCTGCAACTGTACTTTTCAAAACAGATAATCTTATGTGGTTACTTACTCATTCACTTACCCTCCATTTGAATATTTATTGAAAACATATGGTATATGCTATTGAGTGTTAAGAACTTGGCTCCGCTGACTTCAATTTCCTATCTAAGCTTAGTTCTTGTTTGGTAAGAACTTTGAAGTGATTATTGTGATATTTATTGGAATATTGTTCATCCTGAGACTCTAATAATTGATAAATAGGACCAAATGTTCTTTAAAAACAATAAATTCCAAATATTTGAAGCAATTAATATAATTTAGTTGTAAAAAATAGAGAGCTAAGGTTTCCATTGATCACCAACCCTTAGTGCTAGCCTCCTCCAATTTTCCCAGAATTAACCACTGTTTCAGTTTGGTGACTATGCTTCCAGACCTGGCATGTACATAATACATAACATTGTGGGTGTACCCCAAAATGGTATAATATTGCTTTATAAAGTGCTTTTTTATTTAAACAATATGTTTTGGAGATCTATGCATGTTGGTTGATTGATCTATCTCATTGTTTATCTGTTGCATATTCCATAGTCTATGTAACTATTTCTCTACTGATGGGCATTTAGGTCATTTAAAAAAATTTTTTTTCCTTTTACAAGTAATACCTCAGTGAAAAACTTATGTGTTTTCCTGATAGATATTGAGATCCCTAGTTGCATTAAAAGTTATACTAGATTTTGAGAAAATTGTCCTCCAGATTGGCTGACCCAATTTTTATGCAGTTTTTGAGATTTTTAAACTTGCACTTTCTCCCAAATGTGATATTATTAAAAAATTGTGGGCCAGGAGCAGTGGCTCACACCTGTAATCCCAGCACTTTGGAGGCCGAGGTGGTGGATCCCTTCAACTCAAGAGTTTAAAACCAGCCTGGGCAACAAAGTGACACCACCATTTCTACAAAATTAGCTAGGCATGTGCCTGTAGTCCCAGCTACTCAGGAAGCTGAAGTGGGAGGATGGCTTGAGCCTGGGAGGTAGCGATTGCAGTGAGCCAAGATTGTGCCACTGCACTCCAGCCTGGGCGACAGAACCAGACTCTGTCTCAAAAAAAAATCGTTTTTGCCAATCTAATGGTTGAAAAACAATATGCGTCTATTTTAAAAATTTGATTTCTTTAGAATATATTTCCAAATTTAGTGACCATTTCTTTTTCTGTGAATTGCCTGTTCATAGTTTTATCCACTTAAAAACATAGACTACTTTTTCTTATAGACACTTAAGATTTCTTATAGATTCTGACATTTTGTTTATTAATTATATTTCACATCTCATTTTCTAGGTTTATTTTATTTTTAAATCAATTTTATTTTATTTTGCCTGTATATTTGTGGTGTTTTTCTATAGAGGGTTTTTCATAGGGTAGTTAAATTTATCAATCTTTTTCATTTGTCAATTTTTGCTTTTTGTCTTTTAGTCAAGTTCAAAAATATATTCTCTCATATGTATTATATATTTTAATACTTTTTTGATCTTTAGGCATAAATAGACATTTTTTATAGTGCTTTAAGACAGATATTTAACCTTATTAAACCAAATCTAATGCGCTTTAAAAAGCTAATCTTTTTATTTTGGAATAAATTCAGATTTATAGAAAGGATACAAAGATAGAGGGCCCCCATATATATTTGCCTAATTTCCTCTACTATTAATGTCATGCATGGTAACTTTTTCCAAACTAAGGAATTAACATTGGTGTATTACTTTCAACTAAGCTATAGATTACATTCATATTTCACCAGTTTACCCACTAATGGCCTTTTTCTGTTCCAGGTTCTCATCAAGAATACAATATTGAACTTAGTAGTCACATCTCCTTAGTCTTCTCTGATTTGTGACAGTTTCACTCTTCCTTTGTTTTTCATGATCTTGATACTTTTGAAGAGTACTGGTCAGATATGTTGTAGAATGTTCCTTCATTTGGACTTGTGTGATGTTTTCTGCACGATTAGACTGGGGTTATGTGATTTTTGGGAAGAACACCACAAAGGTGAAGTGTCTTTTCTTATTATATCATATCAGGTGGTGTGGTATGTGATAATGATGGCAGTAGTGGCCCGTCTGGAGCAGCTGCTGCAGGAACACCAGCTGCAGCGGTGAAGGCCTGGGCAGGGCTATGTGCTTGGCCATGGAGCCAGCGGGGACTGGGAGCAGGAAGGAGGCCCGCCCCCTACCGAGTTGACCCGACGGGGGACCTCCGCGCTTCTGCGTGCAGCTGCAGCCGCCTAGCTGTGGCTGTGGACCTGGGCATCCCTGCACTCTTGGGGGTCCTGGGAAGACCCCCTGCCCTGACAAGCTTGGAAGTGTCAGCTCCTGTTCCTCCCGCCTGTTGACACCTGCTCTAATTTCGGAGCAAAGTTGATACCGAGCCCAGGCGCTGTTGCAACCTGGCTGGGTGTGCACCCACTGAAGGCGGCACTTACACACCAGCCCCCTGCTGCCTTGGCCCCCTGTGGACTTTGGGTGCCAATGAGCATGGGAGGGAGGCTGAGTAGGGGCTGAGGGCAGCTAGGCATGGGCCTGCAGGTGTACCTCAGCAGGAATAGCCTGGGAGCCATGGACAGCATGTTGATGGCGGCAAGAGGCAGACAGGCTCTTGGGCAGAAAGGGCAGGTCCCTGGAGAAGCCCCACCTTTGAGCCAGAGATGGCCTGAAGCCTGGGGGCTGAACTGTCAGTTCTGGGTGGAGTCTGCCACCTGGAGTGAAAACTTATGGTGCTTTTTCCAGGCCTTTCCATGGTCACCCATGGATCAATCAGCATACACTTCCTCCCTTCTGAGGCCATAACCCCATCCCCGCTCCGGACTCAGCCAGACTCATACAGATGTTGGGACTGCCAGCTGTAGGAAGGAGCTACCCTCTTTGGGACTCCTCGCCTGTTCAAGATAAACTGCCTGTGGAAAGGAGCTACCCACTGTGGGTCTCCTCTCTGCTGGGAGGACACTCATCTGGACAACTTGCCTGTGGAAAGGAGCTACCCACTGCTGGTCTCCTGAAAGCTGTTCTGTGGCTCAGTGAAGTTCCTCTCCACCTTGCTCACCCTCCAGTTGTCTGTGTACCTTATTCTTGCTGGATGCAGGACAAGAACTTGAGACCCACCCAATGGCAGGACTGAAAGAGCTGTAATACAAACAGGGCTGAAACATGCCTCCCTGCTTGCCACGTTGCAAGCGACAAGAAGGAGACAAGAGCTTCAGCCTTTCAGGGAGCCCAGATCTATGGGCTCCCTGAGCCAGGGCTGTGACACCCTTTTTGGCGCTCTGAGGTTTCTGGCATCTTCAAACTTCTGGGAGCCACCAAATTCCCCAATTCCAGATGTGGGTGCCCACAGCAGAAGCCACATGTGGTACATCTGGTCCTGCTGCAGACTTGCACGGAGCCAGCACCTGTGCCGGCGCCTGGAGCTGCCTGCTCCACCACAGCAGCTGGCGTGCCTGACTGTGTGCAGTGGCCAGACCCTGAGCTTGCTTACCCACACACCCCTCACTGCTCCGCACCTAGCTCACCCTTGGCAGGTGTGGGATCCAGCACCTGCTGGGCTGAATGGGCGGAATGAGCCCAGTGGACCTGAGCAATACTCAGGCAGAAGGCGCCGCTGGCCACAGAGGTTTCTGGTTGGCAAAGTGACATCCCAAAGATCCTGTGACAATATCAACCTGACTTATCACTTGGTGATGTTAATCTTGATCACTTGGTTAAAGTGATGTCTGCCAGTTTTCTCCACTGTAAAGTTACTATTCTATCCTTTTCACGCTTTACTTTTTAGAATACACTCATTAAGTCCAGCCCACACTCAGGGGAGGGGAAGCTCCACCTCCAGGAAGGGAGGAGGTACCTATGTACATTATTTGTTCTCATTCATTATTTGTACTTTTTGTTCTGTGAAGAAAGTTTATCCCTTATCTTCCATTTATCTGTATTCAATCATTTATTTATATCAGTATGGATCATGCATATTTCTTTTACATGTTGAGGTATAAGTCAATGCTATGTTATTTATTTTCTTGCTCAGATTGTTACAGCTTTGGGCATTGGAAGTTTTTTCTTGTTTTGAGGGATCATATTGAATGAAAGAGAAAAGATATATACACACACACACACACACACACACACGAAGAATTTTAAAACTTCGGAAGTAATAACATATACGAATATATTATGTTTCTAATATATTGACCTCTTCCTTTGAAAATACTTAGGGCTTAAAGTGATATAGGACATTTCAGTTTTCAAGGTTCTCTTTTAAAAAATTTTATTTTATTGTAGCAAGAAAATTAGCATGAGGTCTACCCTCAACAAAAGTTTAAATGTAAAATACAGTATTGTTCATTATAGGAACAACGTTGGGTAGCAGATGCCTAGAAATTTTTCAGTTTGCGTAACTGAGATTTTATGACCATTGATCAGCAACTTCCTATTTCCCCTTTACCCTGCCCCTTGAAAACCATCGTTTCTTCTTTTTTTTTTTTTTTTGACCTAATTGACCTTTGTAGAACGCTTCATACAACTGTAGAATATACATTATTTTCTTTTTTTTTAAATTATACTTTAAGTTCTAGGATACATGTGCAGAACGTGCAGGTTTGTTACATAGGTGTACACGTGCCATGGTGGTTTGCTGCACCCATCAACCCATCATCTACAATAGGTATTTCTCCTAATGCTATCCCTCCCCTATCCCCCAATGCCCCGATAGGCCTCCATGTGTGACATTGCCCTCCCTGCGTCTATGTGTTCTCATTGTTCATCTCCCACTTATGAATGAGAACATGTGGTGTTTGGTTTTCTGTTCCTGTGTTAGTTTGCTGAGAATGATGGTTTCCCGCTGCATCTATGTCCCTGCAAAGGACATGAACTCATTCTTTTTTGTGGCTGCGTGGTATTCCATGGTGTATTTGTGCCACATTTTCTTTATCTAGTCTATCATTGATGGGCATTTGTGTTGGTTCTAAGTCTTTGCTATTGCCAATAGTGCTGCAATAAACATAGTGTGCATGTATCTTTATAGTAGAATGATTTATAATCCTTTGGGTGTATACCCAGTAATGGGATTGCTGGGTCAAATGGTATTTCTAGTTCTAGATCCTTCAGGAATCACCACACTGTCTTCCACAATGGTTGAACTAATTTACACTCCCACCAACAGTGTAAAAGTGTTCTTATTTCTCCACATCCTCTCCAGCATCTGTTGTTTCCTGACTTTTTAATGACTGCCATTCTAACTGGAATGAGATGGTATTTCATTGAACCCCCATTTATTATGCTTTCTGTTTCTATGTGTTTGATTATTTTAAATACCTTACATAAGTGGAATAATGCAGTATTTGTCTTTTCAAGACTGGCTTATTTCACTTAGCATAATATCCTCAAAGTTATCTGTGTTGTCAAATATGGCAGGATTTTCTTCTTTTTTAAAGGCTGAATATTTCATTGTATGTATATACCACATTTTCTTTATGCATTCATCCATCAGTGGATATTTAGGTTGCTTCCACATCATGGATACTGTGAATAATGCTGCAATTAATATGGGAATGCAGGCATGTAAATATCTCTTCAAAATGCTGATTTCATTTCCTTTGGATATATACCCAGAAGTGGGATTGCTGGATTATATTCTATTTTTAATTTTTTTGAGGAATCTTTATACTTTTTTTCATGACTACTATTTTGCATTCTCACTAACAGTGTACAAATGTCCAATTTCTCTATATCCTAACACTTGTTATCTTTTGGTTTTTTGAAAATAGCCACCATCACAGGTGTGAAGTGATGTCTCACATAATTCCATTTGCATTTCTCTGATGATTAGTCACAATGACCATCTTTTCATATAATGCTGGTCATTTGTATGTCTTCTTTGGAGAAGTACCTCTTCAAGTCTTTAGCCCATTTTTAAATTGGGTTATTAGAGTTTTGCTACTGAGTTATAGGAGTTCTTTGTATGTTTTGGAAATTAAACCTTTATTTGATATATGACTTACAAATATTTTTTCCCATTCTGTAGGTTGCCTTTTTACTCTGTTGATTATTTCCTTTGCTAGGCAGAAGATTTTTTGTTTGTTGTAGTCCCATTTGTATATTTTTGCTTTTGTTGCCTGTGCTTTTGTTGTTATAGTCATGAAATCATTGTCAAGACCGGTGTCATGAAACTTTTCCTCTGTGTTGTTTTTCTAGGAGCTTTAATTTCCAGTCCTATGTTTAAGTCTTACATCCATTTTGAGTGAATTTTTTGTAAATGGTATAAGGGACAACTTTCATTCTTTTGTGTGTGAATATCCAGTTTTCCCATCACCGTTTGTTGAAGAGGCTGTTCTTTCCCTGTGTGTATTCTTGGCACCTTTGTCCAAGGTCAGTTGGCCATATAGGCATGGGTTTATTTCTGGGCTCTTCGTTCTGTTTCATTGGTCTGTATGTCTGTCTTTATTCCATTACCATGCTATTTAAATTATTCTAGCTTTATGATGTATTTTGAAATCAGGGAGTGTGGTGCCTCCAATTTTGTTCTTTTTTCTCAAGATTGATTTAGCTATTTGGGGTCCTTTGTGGTCTCATATGAATTGCAGAATTGTTTTTTCTATTTGTAACAAAATACCATTGGGATTTTGATGGCGATTGAACTGAATCTGTGGGTGGTTTTTGGTAGTATGAATATTTAAACAATATTAAGTCTTTGAATTCATGAACACAGGATATCTTTCCATTTGTTTGTGTCTTTTAAAATTTTCTTCTTCAATCCTTTGTAAGTTTCAGTGTACGGGTCTTTCACCTCTTTGGTTAAATTTATTCCTAAGTATTTTTTTTTTTCTAAATACTTAATAATTCCTAAGTATTATTTTTTCCATGCTATTGTCAATGAAATTGTTTTCTTAATTTCTTTGTTAGATAGCTAATTGTTAGTATAAATACAAATAATTTTTGTATGTTGATTTTATATCTTGCAATATTGAATTTGTTTATTCTAACAGTTTTTTGGTCAGATATTTAGGTTTTTCTATATATGTAAAATCATGTTCTCAGGAAACAGACAATTTTACTTCCGTTTTTGATTTGAATGTCTTTATTTCTTTTTTTTTTTTTTTTTTTTTTTGCCTTATTTCTTTGGCTAGGACTTCCCGTACTATTTTGAATAGAAGTGACAAGAATGGGTATCCTTGCATTTTCCCTGATCTTCAACGAAAAGCTTTCAGTTTTTTCACATTGACCATGATGTTAGCTGTGAGATTTATATACATGACCTTTACTATGTCAAGAAGATTAAATTAGTCACCAAAAACTTCCCAATGAAAAGCCCAGGATTAGATGGCTTCACTGGTGAATTCTATCAAACAGTTAAGAAAGAATTCATGACAATCATTTTTAAGCTTTTCCAAAAGACAGAAAAGGAGGAAATACATTTAAATTGATTTCATGAGGCCAACATTACCCTGCTACCAAAACCAGACAAAGACATTATAAGAGAAAACTATAGGTCAATATTGCTGATGAAGTACATGCAAAAGCAAAATACTACCAAATTGTAGTCAAGAGCACATTAAAAATTCTCTTTTTTTTTTTTTTTTGGAGACAGAGTCTCACTCTGTCACCCAGGCTGGAGTGCAGTGGCATGATCTCAGGTCATTGCAATCTCTGTCTCCCAGGTTCAAGCAATTCTCTTACCCCAGCCTCCTGGGTAGATGGGATTCGGGGTGTGTGCCACCATGCCTGGCTAAATTTTGTTATTTTTAGTAGAGCTAATTTTTGTTATTTAGGGGTTTCATCGTGTTGGCCAGGCTGATCTCAAACTCCTGACCTCGTGATCCACCCCCCTCGGCCTCCCAAAGTGCTGGGAGTACAGCCAAAAATTCTTTTAATACATCATGACCGAGTGGGATTTATCCTTAGGATGCAAAGATGGTTCAATATTCACAAATCAATAAACGTGATACACCACATTAACAGAATGAGGGATAAAAATCACATGATCATCTCAATAGATATAGAAAAAACGTTTGACAAAATTTGATACCTTTTCCTGATAAAAACTCTCAGGATTCTTTTGTCTTTTGAGATATCTTTCTTAAGCTGTTTCAACATATAACTGTCTATATTTTAGCGGCAGAGTATTAAGTAGTGAATGACTTGTTCACTGTATATAAAGATTGGCAATTTAAATTAAAAATATTCACACACAAAGAACATAGAAAATGACATCACTTATCTATTGTATAATTATTTATTTTTAAATAAATGAGGAGGTGTAGAATGTATTAAAACAATTGTGATCACTACTCAGTTATTATGTATTCTGAATATGGCTCAACTTTGAAACTGTATTCTAATAATGTGTATAAAATACAAATATAACTCAATAATTGAATAATATATTTTTGCATAAAAGTGATATCTTTGAATTAATGTTTGGTGCGTGAGTCACCAGTTGACCATTTAAAAATTTCTACATTGACTGGCATTCAAGCCAGTAGAATTTAGGCCTGAGAATTAGAAATTCTATTATAAGAATTTTCTAAAAATGTGCTTTGTTTTATAAATAGATAGCTATATTGTGAAATGTATATATGTTCTTGGTTAATATAGGTGTTTATTTCATTTGGACTTACATATTTCATTTGGTTCTCATAAAAAATTGAGAATATTATAAGCTTAAAAATGGTGTTCTGAACATGAAGTAAAAATATTATGTAGTCAAATTTGCAAAGATTTATAATTTGTTAGATTTTGAGATGTAATATTTCAATGATATTCAAGAGTTGTCTGATGATTTCTTTCTACTTCAGTGAATCTATCATTATTAAAATGTCTAATAATTGTAGCAAGCTTTAATAATAAACACAACAAATTTGCAGCATTTTAGAATAAATAATTTTCCTTTCTGAATATTTGTTTGTTATTACTTAATATATATGAATATTGGGAGGAAAGATAATGAATTTTCAGTATTATCAAGCTTATTCTCTGAATTTCAGTTTATCTATCTGAAAAATAGAGATATAATACCTATTTTGCATGGTTTTTGTGGGGATCAATGAGATGACATATTAAAGTCCTCTAGGATAAAGCCTGTCACATAAAAATATATACAAAAATGTTAATTCTTTTATTTTCTACCACAGCAGGTAAAATTCGTAAAATTAACGTGTTTCATAATATATTGATCTAGATTATTTCTAGATTTAAGTCATTAGTTGAGTAAAGTTATTATAACCTACTCATCATATTTTATCCACTTACCTTGCTCTGAATACCCATGAAGAATAAATAAATATTTCATCAGGATTATTATTATTTTTTTTAACAATGAAGCAAATGTTCATAATTGACTGGGAATATTTTTTATCAAGAAAATACACCAATTTTTAATTTTATGTGATATGATGATGGGCTTTTATGATAGAGATGACAAATTTGTTAAAGCTGTTTCTGTTATTTCAAAATTGTTAACATAGGGAGAAAATAAAATCTTTTTATGAAATTAAAGAGATAGCTTTAAAAAACTAAAATGGGAAATTATAATACAACAATATGCAATTAAAATAACAATCTACAAAAAATACAGGAGTAGTAGAAAATATAGATGAATGATGAGTGATTATAACTTATTTTGAGTTGGAGTTAAATTACAATATACCAAATTATAATAGACCAACATGCAATTATAATTATTTAATTAAATTATAATAGGACAATACACAATCTTTAGGGCAATGGCAGTAAATGACAGAGTTAATAGCATAGCTTTTTTCTTTTCTATTTATGATGTGCTCATGACACAATTTGTCACTAATTTTTTTCTTTTCCTGCAAGCAATGAGTAGTTTTTAAATGTTAACTGACTTGTTAATTTAGGAGATAGTCTTTTCAACATGTGTTTACAGATTGATTTGCTGTCCTGCAAAGATCTAATGTTCTTGGTGTTTAGTCTTTCTTTTAATGTAAAGTCTGTTTGGGCTTCTTGACTTTGTGACTTGGTGGTTTTCATTCATTTTGAGAAATTCTTAGCAATTATCTTTCAAATATTTCTTTCATTTTTATCTCCTGTCCTTCTGTAACTTCAAGTTAATGTAAGTTAGGCCTTCTCATCATATCATCTATATTTTCTGTATTTTCTTCTCCTCCTGTATTTTCTGCAGATTGTTTTTCTACCCTTTTTTCTATTTAATGAATAATTTCTTTTGACCTATCCCTCATCCACTGAGATCTTAATTCATGGTAGTTTTTAGTCCTATATTTCTAGTTGATTGTTTTATAAATCTGCTGTGCTACTTTTTATAGTTTTTAGTTGTAGATCATTGCTGCAAATTATAAGTTCAACTTTTATTTCCATCATCACAGTAAGCACAGGCTTCACATTTTTTTAAACATTTTGTTTCTGTGATAATTCTTCTACTTGGACAACTGGTGGGTCTGTTTCTGTTGTTTATAATTTATGGTGGCCCTTATTCTTGTTATCATAGCTCCTCTTTTGCCTGGTTAGATTTTGACCGTGTGCTACATTATGTGTTTGTCGAATTACTCATAGAAGTAATTTAAGGTTTATGATAATAATCTCTCTGACATTTTTTTTTTCTTCTGCTATTGCCAGGCATCCAGGGAACCAGCAATTCTGGATCATCTTTATCTGAATTCAATGTTTGTGATTTTCTGTGCTACCCAGATAATTCAGTGCATGACTGAAGTCAATGTGAAGGCTGTTTTCCTTATCATCCTTACATTTAGGGCACAGCCTTTTGATATCACATCACAGCTGCAAGCCCTCCAAATTTTGCTTTCTAATCTCAAGAGGCTGTCAGAAGTAGTGTTCAGTCTGTCAAACAGATAAGAAGTGCCCAGAATAGCAAGTGGCATCAAATGCTATACTCACCTGTTTGGTTTCCCCAGTAATTCCTTACTATCTGATTAGCTCTTCTGTGCTTGTAGAAACATGTTATAGTTCATCCATATTTTAGTTCTTATAAAGGATTTTAAAGTTATCGTTGGGCATGTGGTCTGAGTTACCTGGCCCACTATTACCAGAAGTGCAAGTCCCTTTATAGTAACTGTTTAAGTAGATATTAAAATACATCTCTAAGCAGTTTTTTTGCAGGAAAACATAGACATATAAATACAATTTTATTGTATATTGGAAATTAAAAACAAGTCCTGATGGCTATTTTATTAGTTCAAAAATGGGATCTATTCTCAATATGTCTCAGAGTCAATTATTAATACTACATATAAATTCAAAACTTTATAGGTATCCATATTTGTTAAATAATTAACTTGTAAAGCAAAGTATTAGTGAGTATATAGATAATCATTCTGTTCCATAAGAAATAAAATTTATAACACATGTTTAAAATTTGAAGTAGATTTGAAACTTCTTTTGCTCTGAAATTTTTTTAAGATGAAATCACATTAATTGTCAGAAAATAGCACTACAATATTTCAGTTACATCTAGTAAGAAGATTAAAAATGTCAGTTCTTGTATAAGGTATTCAATTTGACTTTTCATCTTCCGTTTGACAGCAATCATCCATGGGTCCCAACAACACTCAAAGGGAGGGGATTACACAAAGATATGAATACCAGGGGCTGGGAAGCATGGGGGCTGTCTTGAAATTCTGCTTAGTACTGTACTGATATAATATTGGTCTCCACTTGTAAATAATTTAACAAACAAGAACTTCTATGGCTTGAGAAGCTCTATTTTATGAGTGACTTGAAATTTTGCATTAGAAACCTTTAGCATGAATCTTTGCTGTTTAGATTCAACATAGAACCTCAACCCAGAAGCAGAAAAAAATCAATTTAAAGAAAAATCCAGATGAATTAAAACACTTGAGATAAAACAATTGATAGGATTTGCCTTGCTGTTTAATAGGTTCATGCCTTTTTGATTTCCTTGATAGAGAGTAGGAGAAAGCATTCTTTTTTTTTATACTTTAAGTTCTAGGGTATGTGTGCACAACGTGCAGGTTTGTTGCATATGTATACATGTGCCATGTTGATGTGCTGCACTCATTAACTCGTCATTTACATTAGGTATATTTCCTAATGCTATCCCTCCCCCCAACCACTCCCCACAATAGGACCAGGTGTGTGATGTACCCTTCCTGTATCTAAGTGATCTCATTGTTCAATTCCCACCTATGAGTAAGAACATGCGGTATTTGGTTTTCTGTTCTTGGCGATAGTTTACTGAGAATTATGGTTTCCAGCTGCATCCACGTCCCTACAAAGGACACAAACTCATCTTTTTTTATGGCTGCATAGTATTCCATGGTGTATATGTGCCACATTTTCTTAATCCAGTCTGTCACTGATGGACATTTGGGTTGATTCCAATCTTCGCTATTGTAAATAGTGCTGCAATAAACATACATGTGCATGTGTCTTTATAGCAGCATGATTTATAATCCTTTGGGTATATCCCCAGTAGTGGGATGGCTGGGTCAAATGGTATTTCTAGTTCTAGATCCTTGAAGAATCGCCACACTGTTTTCCACAATGGTTGAACTAGTTTACAGTCCCACCAACAGTGTAAAAGTGTTCCTATTTCTCCACATCTCTCTAGTACCTGTTGTTTCCTGACTTAATGATTGCCATTCTAACTGGCATGAGATAGTATCTCATTGTGGTTTTGATTTGCATTTCTCTGATGGTGAGTGATAATGAGCATTTTTTCATGTGTCTGTTGGCTGTATGAATGTCTTCTTTTGAGAAGAGTCTGTTCATATCCTTTGCCCACTTTTGGATGGGGTTGTTTGTTTTTTTCTTGTAAATTTGATTGAGTTCTTTATAGGTTCTGGATATTAGCCCTTTGTCAGATGAGTATATTGCAAAAATTTTCTCCCACTCTGTAGGTGATCTGTTCACTCTGATGGTAGTTTCTTTTGCTGTGCAGAAGCTCTTTAGTTTAATTAGATCCCATTTGTCAATTTTGGCTTTTGTTGCCATTGCTTTTGGTGTTTTAGACATGAAGTCCTTGCCCATGCCTATGTCCTGAATGGTATTCCCTAGGTTTTCTTCTAGGATTTTTATGGTTTTAGGTCTAACATTTAAGTCTCCAATCCATCTTGAATTAATTTTTGTATAAGGAGTAAGGAGAGGATCCAGTTTCAGCTTTCTGCTTATGGCTAGCCAATTTTCCCAGCACCATTTATTAAATAGGGAATCCTTTCCCCATTTCTTCTTGTTGTCAGGTTTGTCAAAGAACAGATGGCTTTAGATGTATGGTATTATTTCTGAGGACTCTGTTCTGTTCCATTGTTCTATATCTCTGTTTTGGTACCAGTACCATGCTGTTTTGGTTACTGTAGCCTCATAGTATAGTTTCAAGTCAGGTAGCGTGATGCCTCCAGCTTTATTCTTTTGACTTCTTAGAATTGTCTTGGCAATGCGGGCTCTTTTTTGGTTCCATGTGAACTTTAAATCAGTTTTTTCAAATTCTGTGAAGAAAGTCATTGGTAGCTTAATGGGGATGGCATTGAATCTATAAATGACCTTGGGCAGTATGGCCATTTTCACGATATTGATTCTTCCTATCCATGAGCATGGTATGTTCTTCCATTTGTTTGTGTCCTCTTTGATTTCACTGAGCAGTGGTTTTCAGTTCTCCTTGAAGAGGTCCTTTACATCCCTTGTAAGTTGGATTCCTAGGTATTTTATTCTCTTTGAAACAATTGTGAATGGGAGTTCATTCATGATTTGGCTCTCTGTTTATCTGTTACTGGTGTATAAGAATGCTTGTGATTTTTATTGATTTTATATCCTGAGACTTTGCTGAAGTTGCTCATCAGCTTAAGGAGATTTTGGACTGAGACAATGGGGTTTTCTAAATATACAATCATGTAATCTTCAAACAGTGACAATTTGACTTCTTCTTTTCCTAACTGAATACCCTTGATTTCTTTCTCTTGCCTGATTGCCCTGGCCAGAACTTCCAACACTATGTTGAATAGGAGTAGTGAGAGAGGGCAACTCTGTCTTGTGCCAGTTTTCAAAGGGAATGCTTCCAGTTTTTGCACATTCAGTATGATATTGGCTGTGGGTTTGTCATAAATAGCTCTTATTATTTTGAGATACGTTCCATCAATACCGAATTTATTGAGAGTTTTTAGCATGAAGTGCTGTTGAATTTTGTCAAAGGCCTTTTCTGCATCTATTGAGATAATCATGTGGTTTTTGTCTTTTGTTCTGTTTATATGTTGGATTATGTTTATTGATTTGCATGTGTAGAACTAGCCTTGCATCCCAGGGATGAAGCCCACTTGATCATGGTGGATAAGCTTTTTGATGTGCTGCTGGATTCGGTTTGCCAATATTTTATTGAGGATTTTTGCATCGATGTTCATCAGGGATATTGGTCTAAAATTCTCTTTTTTTGTTGTATCTCTGTCAGGCTTTGGTATCAGGATGATGTTGGCCTTGTAAAATGAGTTAGGGAGGATTCCCTCTCTTTCTATTGATCAGAATAATTTCCAAAGGAATGGTACCAACTCCTCCTTGTACCTCTGGTAGAATTCGGCTGTGAATTCGGTTCCGGACCAAAAAATATCTGGTCCCAGACTTTTTTTGGTAGGTAGGCTATGAATTATTGCTTCAATTTCAGAGCCTGCTATGGGTCTATTCAGGGATTCAACTTCTTCCTGGTTTAGTCTTGGGAGAGTGTAAGTGTCCAGGAAATTATCCATTTCTTCTAGGTTTTCTAGTTTATTTGCATAGTGGTGTTTATAGTATTCTCTGATGGTAGTTTGTATTTCTGTGGGTTTGATGGTGATATCCCATTTATCATTTTCTTATTGCGTCTAGTTGATTCTTCTCTCTTTTCTTCTTTATTAGTCTTGGTAGCAGTCTATCAATTTTGTTGATCTTTTCAAAAAACCAGCTCCTGGATTCATTGATTTTTTGGAGGGTTTTTGTGTCTCTGTCTCCTTCAGTTCTGCTCTGATCTTAGTTATTTCTTGCCTTCTTCTAGCTTTTGAATGTGTTTGTTCTTGCTTCTCTCGTTCTTTTAATTGTGATGTTAGAGTGTCAATTTTAGATCTTTCCAGCTTTCTCTTGTGGGCATTTAGTGCTATAAATTTCCCTCTACACACTACTTTAAATGTGTCCCGAGATTCTGGTATGTTGTATCTTTGTTCTCATTGGTTTCAAAGAACGTCTTTATTCCTGCCTTCATTTCGTTATGTACCCAGTAGTCATTCAGGAGCAGGTTGTTCAGTTTCCATGTAGTTGAGTGGTTTTGATTGAGTTTCTTAGTCCTGAGTTCTAGTTTGATTGCACTGTGGTCTGAGAGACAGTTTGTTATAATTTCTGTTATTTTACATTTGCTGAGCAGAGCTTTACTTCCAACTCTGTGGTCAACTTTGGATAAGTGTGATGTGTTGCTGAGAAGAATGTATATTCAGTTGATTTGGGGTGGAGAGTTCTGTAAATGTCTATTAGGTCTGCTTGGTGCAGAGTTGAGTTCAATTCCTGGATATCCTTGTTAACTTTCTGTCTCGTTGATCTGTCTAATGTTGATAGTGGGGTGTTAAAGTCTCCCATTATTATTGTATGGGAATCTAAGTCTCTTTGTAAGTCTGTGAAGGACCTGCTTTATGAATCTGGTTGCTCTCGTATTGGGTGCATATATATTTTTGATAGTTAGCTCTTCCTGATGAATTGATCCCTTTACCATTATGTAATGGCCTCCTTTGTCTCTTTTAAAGTCTCTTTTATTAGAGACTGTGATTGCAACCCCTGCTTTTTTTGTTTTCCATTTGCTTGGTAGATCTTCCTCCATTCCTTTATTTTGAGCCTATATGTGTCTCTGCATGTGAGATGGGTCTCCTGAATACAGCAAACTATGGGTCTTGACTCTTTATCCAATTTGCCAGTCTATGTCTTTTAATTGTACCATTTAGTCCATTTACATTTAAGGTTAATATTGTTATGTGTGAACTTGATCCTGTCATTATGATATTAGCTGGTTATTTTGCTCGCTAGTTGATGCAGTTTCTTCCTATCATCAATGGACTTTACATTTTGACATGGTTTTGCAATGGCTGGTACCTGTTGTTCCTTTCCATGTTTAGTACTTCCTTCAGGATCTCTTGTAAGGCAGGCCTGGTGGTGACAAAATCTCTGAGCATTTGCTTGTCTGTAAAGGATTTTATTTCTCCTTCACTTAGGAAACTTAGTTTGGCTGGATATGAAATTCTGGGTTTAAAATTCTTTTCTTTAAGAATGTTGAATATTGGCCCCCACTCTCTTCTGGCTTGGAGAGTTTCTGCCAAGAAATCTGCTGTTAGTCTGATGGGCTTCCCTTTGTGTGTAACCCGACCTTTTTCTCTGGCTGCCCTTAACATTTTTTCCTTCATTTCAACTTTGATGAATCTTACAATTATGTGTCTTGGAGTTGCTCTTCTTGAGGAGTATCTTTGTGGCATTCTCTGTATTTCCTGAATTTGAATGTTGGCCTGCCTTACTAGGTTGGGGAAGTTCTCCTGGATAATATCCTGCAGAGTGTTTTCCAACTTGGTTCCATTTTCCCCCTCACTTTCAGGCACACCAATCAGATGTAGATTTGATCTTTTCACATAATCCCATATTTCTTGGAGGCTTTGTTCATTTCTTTTTCCTCTTTTATCTCTAGACTTCTCTTCTCGCTTCATTTCATTCATTTGATCTTCAATCATTGATACTCTTTCTTCCAGTTGATCGAGCTGGTTACTGAAGCTTGTGCATTTGTTACGTAATTCTTGTGTCATGATTTTTATCTCTATCAGTTCGTTTATGGTCTTCTCTGCATTGATTATTCTAGTTATCCATTCTTCCATTCTTTTTTTAAGATGTTTAGTTTCTTTGTGCTGGGTACGTAGTTCCTCCTTTAGCTCTGAGAAGTTTGATCGACTGAAGCCTTCTTCTCTCAACTCGTCAAAGTCATTCTCCACCCAGCTTTGAACTGTTGCTGGTGATGAGCTGCGTTCCTTTGGAGGGGGAGATGCGCTCTGAGTTTTTGAATTTCCAGCTTTTCTGCTCTGCTTTTTCTCCATCTTTGTGGTTTTGTCTGCCTTTGGTCTTTGATGATGGTGACGTACTGATGGGGTTTTGGTGTGGGTTTCCTTTCTGTTTGTTAGTTTTCCTTCTAACAGTCAGGACCCTCAGCTGTAGGTCTTTTGGAGTTTGCTTGAGGTCCACTCCAGATCCTGTTTGCCTGGGTATCAGCAGCGGAGACTGCAGAAGATAGAATATTGCTAAACAGCGAGTGTTGTTGTCTGATTCTTGCTCTGGAAATTTCGTTTCAGAGGTGTGCCCAGGCGTGTGAGCTGTGAGGTGTCGGTCTTCGCCTAGTGGGGTATGTCTCCCAGTTAGGCTACTCAGGGGTCAGGGACCCACTTGAGCAGGCAGTCTGTCCATTCTCAGATCTCAACCTCCATGCTGGGAGATCCACTGCTCTCTTCAAAGCTGTCAGACAGGGGTATTTACCTCTGCCGAGGTTTCTGCTGTTTTTTGTTTAGGTATGCCCTGTCCTCAAAGGTGCAGTCTACAGAGGCAGGCTGGCCTTATTTAGCTGTGGTGGGCTCCACTCAATTCGAGCTTCCCGGCAGCTTTTTTCACCAGT
The DNA here is from genome assembly GCF_002776525.5 of Piliocolobus tephrosceles. Classification (NCBI taxonomy): domain Eukaryota; kingdom Metazoa; phylum Chordata; class Mammalia; order Primates; family Cercopithecidae; genus Piliocolobus; species Piliocolobus tephrosceles. The sequence continues at coordinate 47,391,822 of NC_045444.1, forward strand.
TAAGCCTGAGCAATGGCGGGCACCCCTCCCCCAGCCTCTCTGCCACCTTGCAGTTAGATCTCAGACTACTGTACTAGCAATGAGGGAGGCTCCGTGGGCGTGGGATCCTCTGGTCCAGGTGTGGGATATAATCTCCTGGTGTATCGTTTGCTAAGACCCTTGGTAAAGTGCAGTAGTAGGGTGGGAGTTACCCAATTTTCCAGATGTTGTGTGTCTCAATTTCCTTTGGCTAGGAAAAGGAATTCCCTTCCTCCTTGAGCTTCACAGGTGAGGCGATGCCTCGCCCTGCTTCAGCTCTTGCTGTTCTGGTCAAGCTGCACCCGTGGACCAGCGCCAACTGTCCGACACGCCCCAGTGAGATGAACCCAGTAACTCAGTTGAAAATGCAGACATCACCCGTCTTCTGTGTCGCTCACACTGGGAGCTGGAGGCTGGAGCTGTTCCTATTTGGCCATCTTGGGCACGCCCCCAGCATTCTTGAAAAGTTCTTGGTTTTGTATCTGTTGAAACAAATCTGGTGTTCAGCTTAATGGATGGTAATTTTGGCTGAACTCAGCAAAATCAAAGGGGAACTGGATTTGCATATAGTATGGTGAATTTTGCTTACATTTTATTTATGATTATGATCACCAACAAAAAGTTTTGAGACAAATATAAAATATTTTTACCATGTGTTTAAGAAAATAGTTTCCTTTTTTTTTTTTTTTTTTGATGGAGTCTTGCTCTGTGGCCCAGGTTGGAGTGCAATGGTGCAGTCTTGGCTCACTGCAACCTCTGCATCCTGGGCTCAAGCAATTCTCCTCCTTCAGCCTCCCAAGAAACTGGCATTACAGGCACCCACCACCACACCCAGCTAATTTTTAGATTTTTAGTAGAGATAGGGTTTCACCTTGTTTCCCAGGCTGGTCTCAAACTCCTGACCTCAAGCAATCTGCCCACCTCAGCCTCCTAAATTGCCAGAATTACAGGCATGAACCACTGTGCCTGGCCAGTTTTGTATTTCTTTTTAAAATTAGTATTTAAAGATTTAATTGCCACTTGCATGCTGTTGGTGGAAATGTAGATTAATATAGCCTCTATGAAAAACAGTGTGGAGATTTCTCAAAGAATTAAAATTAGAATTACCATTCAGTCCAGCAATCCCACTACTGGGTATATATCCAAAGAAAAAAAAATCATTATATAAAAAAGATACCTTCATTCCTATGTTTATTACATATGGATATAATATGGAGCAAAGATATGGAATCAATCTGTGTGTCCATCTTCGGTTGATTGGATAAAGAAAAGATGGTATATATACATGATGGAATGCTATTTAGCCATAAAAAAGAATGAGGTCTTATCTTTGAAGCAACATGGATGGAATTGGAGGCCATTATCTTAAGTAAAGTCAAATACTGCATATCCTCACTTATAATTGGGAACTAAATAATGTGTACACATGGACAGAGAGTGTGGAATGATAGACATTGGAGACTTGGAAAGGTGAGAGAGTAATGGGGAGTGAGTGATGAGAAATTAATTTATGGGTACAGTGTATATTTTTCAGCTGATGGATACAATGAAAGCCATTATGCAACGAAAGTAGGTGGGAGAGTAATGGGGAGTGGGTGAGGAGAAATTACTTTATGGGTACATGTGTATATTTTTCAGGTGATGGACACACTGAAAGCTATTATGCAACATATCAATGAAACAAAATTGCACTTGTACCCCTTCAATTTATACTAAAAGAAATAAATAAAAAATAAACAAAAAATGAATTGCAAAGGAAAACATATGTCCACAGAAATACCTGTAGAGGAATGTTCATAAGAACATTTATAATAGACAAAAAGTGAAAAATCTCAAATGCCCATCAACTGATGAATTGTTATATAAAATGCAGCATATTCATATAGTGGAATATTATTTAATATTAGAAAGGAATGAAGTACTGATATATGCTAAGATATGAGTAAACCTTAAAACATTATGTAAAGTGAAAGAAGCCAGTCACAAAAGACCACATATTGTGTGATTCAATTTATATGAAATGTCCAGATTAGGCAAATCCATAGAGACAGAAGTAGATTAGTGGTTGCCTGGGGTGAAGAGGGGATGAGGGTTGGAGGGGGAAGGAAAGTCACTGCTAATGGGCACAGAGTTCCTTTTGGGGGTGATGGAAATGTTCTAAAATTGATTATAGTGATGGTTATACAACTCTGTGAGCATACTAAGGACCATTGAATTGTGCACTTTAAATGGTTGGGTTGTATGGTATATGAATTACATCTCAATATAACTGCTAAAAATGAAGAATTGCATAGCATTCTAGCATTTGCTTTAAATCCACAGTGAAGGTTTATTTAGGCTCTAACAACTTCTAAGTTATATTCTAGCATTCTGCTGAAACCAAATTATTTACTGCTCTCCTTACTTCTTTTGACTTTGAACATTTTATTGTATGGCATGTTCCATCTGCTAAGGCATGAGTATCCAAAATTGAAAAATACAGTTATGTATTGATGAATTTTCAGTAAGACCCAGTGGGAGTATATGAGAGCATTATTGTTGTCCAGGACTTCTACCGTATTTGGCCAAAAAATCATGTATCTTTAGGATGAAAAGTGAAAAACAAAAGTACATTAATAATTTGTGTATTCATTTTTCTTTTTTTCTTTTTCTTTTTTTTTTTTTTATGAGACAGAGTCTTGCTCTGTCACCCAGGCTGGAGTGCAATGGCGCGATCTCAGCTTACTGCCACCTCTGCCTCCCAGGTTCAAGCAATTCTCCTGCCTCAGCCTTCCAAGTAGCTGGGACTACAGGTGCCCCCCCATCACGCCCAGCTATTTTTTTTTTCTTTTTTTTTTTTTGTATCTTTAGTAGAGATGGGGTTTCACCGTGCTAGCCAGGATGGTCTCGATCTCCTGACCTAGTGATCCACCCACCTCGGCCTCCCAAAGTGCTGGGATTACAGGCGTGAGCCACCACACCTGGCCATGTATTCATTTTTCTATTAGATTTATGAATAAGCTTTGATTACATGAATAATATTTCAGGAGCACCCCAGATCACATATTGTCAATTTAAAATTATAGCCTTAACATTTTAAGATTTATATCATATAATTGCCTTTTCTCACTGCTGTTCATTAGGGTCTTTCAATTTAATTTGTTTCTCTTCTAGTGTAATATGAACATCATGAAAAGGCAAAACAAGAATAATGTTGACCAGGCGCGGTGGTTAATGCCTGTAATCCCAGCACTTTCAGAGGCTGAGTTGGGCAGATCACAAGGTCAAGAGATCGAGACTATCCTGGCCAACATGGTGAAACCCCGTCTCTACGAAAAACACAAAAATTAGCAGGACATGATGGCCCATGCCTGTAGTCCCAGATACTCGGGAGGCTGAGGCAGGAGAATCACTTGAACCGGGAGGCAGAGGTTGCAGTGAGCCCAGATCATGCCCCTGCACTCCAGCCTGGCAGCAGAGTAGGACTGTGTCTAAACAAGAAGAAGAAGAAGAATAGTGTTTAATGACAGGAATGAAACAGAATGAGTGGAAGTCTTTCTTTTGATTAGACAGAGTTTGGAAATCTTCAGGATAGTCTAATACTTAGCTTCTGTTTGAAAGTGCTTTATGGAATTTTACTGTATGAGATTTTCCTAGAACGCCTGTGAAAATGTACTGCTTTGCCTTTTCGCATTGTTTGTTTATGGATCTCTGAGGAATTCACTAATACTTTTAGGCTTTCTATTTGTTGGTTTCATTCCCATTTTTCAAATTGAATTATTCAAACTGCATAGTTAACATAATTTGTACAATCTTAGTAGGAAGTAAAAGTGTTGAAACTTAAGATTTCAGCTATATATATATAATATATATATATATTTTCACTATAAATGAATATTTTCATACTTTAGGATACCTTACTTCAGGCAATGGAATTTTAGTTAAACTTATAATATTTTACCTTGTACTTTGAAAAGTAAAAGCAGTAGTTTCAAAAAATATGCTTTATGGAGATATTCTACTAATTAATAGTTATATTAAAATGAATAGTATCCTCACTCTTTGGACTTTTTAATTTCTCCCTAATGCTGTAAAATAATATTAATGTTTGGGTAATGTATATATTTTTTATATCATAAACAATTGCTAAGGAGACTAAGAGATCATCTAGCCTCTTTCCTTATTTCTGGTTAGATTATATGTAAATTGTTTTACAGCTTATTTTTTCTACAGTAAAAACAATATTGCTTAAGCATTCATTTTTTTAAAAACTGTGTGCAGAACAACCAAACCTCTTTATTCATTGTTTTGAGGAGACAAATATGGAGTGGCTTGCAGTTTCCTTAAAATTGTAATTTATTATAATTAGTGTGTATTTAAAAGAGTTTTCTCTTTAAGGAGATGCAGGATTTTTTAAAAAAAACTTTATCTTCCAGTAATTTCTGTGACTAGAAACTATTCTACCCTATCAAAATAGGTAGCCTGTATTACAAAAATAATACAACAATAATAGCAGTAATAAAAACCAACAACTTTCCTCTTGTTTGTAATTCCCTTGTTTCCCTGAAGTTTCCCTTCAGGCATCTTGACTCATGGTTAATCAGATTTCTATATGATTTGCTAGCCATGAGAATGTCTGTATATTTAAGATTGAAATCAGTACATTTCAGCTTCACTCACAGCAGGATCTTTGAAAGTCATATGCATATATTTATAAATTTACTTCTAGGCCTTAATGCCTTCATATTCCGAAGCTTTTGGTTTTGTTGTGTTTTGTTTTACCCAGGAACTAAACTCAGTGACAGTTACCTATTGCTCTCTAAGCTGACCAACCATTGCTATATCTGTATGTTCTACATAAATCTTGGAAGTGTCCATTGTGTTTTGAAGTGGATATTACTGCAAGAGTAGCTGGTTGATGAGGGTGATTGATAGGTTGCCAATGCATTTTTCTTTAACTTCCAGTTGAGAGGAAAGATAGATATGGACCTGGCAGTTTTGGTCATGTGTATTGTCCACACCCCCTCCCCCCCACTCAACTTTGTGTCCTTATGGGACCCCGTTAGGTAATGTGGTAAATTGCTCTTGTAAATTAGATGAGGGACTATAGTATCATGCTGTTGTTCACAGTACCTCACTTGCCTTTTAGATAATTTCTAAGAAATCTTTTTATAACAGCCATATCCTGTTTCATTTCTGAAGGGTCTAAAACAATTTTTAAAATACTGGAACCAAGTTAGAGGAAAACAGCCATTTAACAAATCCATTTAAGGGAAATAAGAATACCAAACACACAAAAAATGAATTTAAAACATGAAGTGAAGATGTTTCTTTTTGCTTATTTTGTGTTTACACCCTTTCATCTTTTTCTTTGATGATTTGGGGCTATATTTCCATTTTCTCTACACAATTATTTTTAAGTTTTGATTACCTACCTTTTCATTTTCTTTCTGAGTTTTCGCTTTGCATTTTAAAGGCCATATGTTAAGCTTTGGGTATGATATTGTGACTATTGCACCACATTGGAATGTAATATTATTAAACACTCCCTTTTAACATACTTGAATCTAAACATGTTACTTATTAATGAAAGAAAGAAGATATAAAGTGAAGGAAAATATAAATTATAAAACTATTTAATAGAGGTGGAGGCTAGGAAAGTGTGGGGTGGGGATGGGAGTACAAAAGGGGAAGCAGGACACTCTGAAATATGATTACATATCTGTGTTGCAGGGTATTACAAAGTTGGGGTAGCAAAAAAAGAGTTGATATAACATTAGAGAATTGTATAGTACCCATATTTGCTTTTATGGGCAAAGCCAACTCCGTTAGCTTACTTGCATTTAATTTCATATACCTTATTTATATATACACATGGTTTCCTTAATTAACATAATTTTTTATGTGAGCTTTTGAAGCTTTGGCAAATAGTCTATGAAGCAGAGGCAACATCACAAAATTCTATTTAATATTTTTATTTAACTTTAATAAATATGCTACAGTTAAAATTTAAAATATATTTCTAGAAAAATTTTGTATGACATTTAGTATGCAAGTTATTTCAGAGATTGAAGAATGTATTTCTGTAAGTAGAATTGCAGGAGTGTAATTGAAGCCATCCTATGAAAGATGGGTTCAATCCAAAAATAGTAGCGGCTTTTGATCAATGCTACTTTGGTAAGTCGAAATAATCATGCTCTTTGACTTTTCAAAAGAGTTCATTTTACTTCATTCAATTCCGTGCGTTTTCAAGATCATATATCTGAGAGGCTACGTTGTGTAATGATGACAAAGGTAAAATTAATATTTTAGTCTTGACTACAGCATGAATGGAATAATATTTTGATTGGAGCCCACTGTGATGTTCCAGATCACTAACTAAATATGACACTTTTGTTCTAATGTTGGTGGAATCATTTTATTTATGTAGTTAAATTCTGTGTGAAGTGTTAATTTTTGCAAAGAAGAAGAGGAAATAGGAAAAAACAAGATAGTTGAAGTCCTGTGGGAAAAAAAGCATATATGAATATTGATTTATTTCACTATTCATGTTGGGCTCTGGGGATTTCAATTATGGGCTGAATATATAGTTGTAGACACAATTCTAAACAATGGCCAAATCTTAAGCTATTTGACAGCTGGAAAGAAATGTTTATTTTTATTTTCAAAAATATACCTAATTTAAATATGAAAATTATTTTGCACAAGCAAACTTCACATATAACACTGAGCCATAGAAATTGGCTTGTGTGATTTGAATGGTAATCTCGGAGGTAGCTAATAAAACTAGAAAGAGTCCAGAGGCCGTCTTTTCAGTACAATTTGTGTGTTGGTTGTCATGAGCATCCAAATGTTTGCTCTTTCTATGTTCAAATTCAGGTCTTTTTATGGAAAATCCTGTATATAGACTATATTATATATATATATAGACTATATTATATATATATATAAAATATATAAAGACTACATTTATATAATATTTGAAAAGCTTTCATTTAATAGAAAATTGTTTTATTATAATGATGCTACTTGTTGTTTCTTTTGCCTTACCTATAAATGAACACATATATTCTCAGGTATTTAAATTTTTAATGTTAAAAAATCTAAAATAATAAAAGAAGGACAAGTGTCATATATTTTTGATATAGGCCAATCTGAACTGAGATGAAAAAGCTGTGCTAGTCAAACAGTAATTGCAAATAATGAACTGTTTTTGATAATATCCAAATTAACCTGTAGTTTTCTCATGACAGAATATTGTACCAAATAAAATTTTAGAAGCTTTGAAATGATACTCTCTTTGTTAGAGTGCCAGTTCCTTTGGTATGTGTTTCTTTTTGTCACCTGGGGCAATTTTTCCAACACGTAACACATGTGATTTTTTTTTTTTTTTCTGCGTTTGGAATAATCAGATTTTCCCTGTGCTCATTAAGGGGGAAAAAACTGCAGCCAAGGTATTAGCACAAAGCAAGGTATTAACAGGGCCCAATCTCTACCAAATACCAAGTTTCTTTGTCTACTACCTAATTAACATACTTTAATGAGTTCACTAAGTTTAATGAATACTTCATGTAAAACTCAGCACTTTCTACCTCTAGATAAATCTGACACCTGATGTAACAGATCTGGCTGATATTATGAATAATTCATGAGCTAGTGTTTCTCAGATAACAAATAATAAAGAGTATGAGACATTTAATATGGAAGGAGTTCTTAAAGATTTGCTATATACTTACTGGAACATACTATAATTCTTTCCAGAAGTCTATTGAAATGCATGTTCTAGTTAATAATAGCTTGAAAGAAACAATGTAATTTATGTAAATATATTTCTGCTCATGTTAATGATTTTTAAAATGCCATGAACCATTTAATAGTAACACTTACTGCTTATGTTATATTCTATTAATAGACTTGGTTACCTTGACACTATTGGGTTGGTATGTAGTCTTTTTAGTTTTAAGATGTGAATGATAAACATTTCTAAAGTTAAAAATTGACTTTTTGAACTGTTGAGATTGGAAGGAGTATCTATAATGAGATTGATCACTGTTATTGATATTGGGCTAATAAATGTAGATGTGTAGCTGGTGTATTCACCTCAATGTGAAGCCTTTCATTTGCATTATGTTGAGTGATATAATCGAGCTCAGAATTTTAAGCACCCCACACCTGGGTTTGGGTTCTATTTCTACCTTGTTCATCCTACTGAAAAATGAGGTAAGGAGAAATATGGAAAAATTGTCTAATTTTATGATTTTATTTTAGCAAATATTAGAAATATTTGCAAAAATTGTTACTGTGTTCCAGATTCTGTTCTAGGAGCTGGTCAAACAGAAGTGAAAACTAATGACTCTGCCTTTCAAGGGCTTAGACTTTAGTGGGGAAGATAAGTTAATTAATAATTGCAATAAAGTATGATAAGACCTGTGAAAAAGGTTATCAGAATCAAACACTTAATCATTTATGATTCAGCAACAAGAAGTAATCTTTAATTTGACATTGCACAGGGTGGGATGGGAAGATACTGTGACATCCATAACTTTTCAGCCATATGTCCAGTGTAATCTACAGCCATAAGCTAGTGTTGTGGACTTTTATAACATTGATAAAAATGTACCTATCACAATGAGTTGTAGCAGTTACTTTGAGAAAATGTATTTATGTATTGAATATATATGTACATATGTGTGTGTGTGTATTGCAACTCTCAAGTAATACTGCCATCATTCAAACTACTTTTGCTCTTCTTTGGGACTTGTCTTCAGGTCCTATGATATACTGTTTTGATTGTAGTAGCAGATTTTCATATTTTGGGGTTGTATTTAGTTTCTTAAAAGAACCAAAAATCACTCAGAATAAAATATGTTGTATAAGGTACCTAAACAGAGTAAATTCATTCTTGTTTAAAATAATAGTAATAGAATAATAAAGACGCAATCAAACAAAAGTATAGTATGAAACAGGATACTTATTTTCTATACTTATAAACTCACTTTAAAGGTAGTTTCAGAAAAAGTATTATTATACATAGCAGCAATGCTGGTACATGTTGCTTTGGTAACAGAAAAATTGTAGTTGCAGTATGTATGTTAGTTGTCTAATAAACAACTCTGGCAACAAAACTTTGAAATACTCCACTGATTAAAGTATGGAATGTCAGATTGTCATGAGTTCTGTTCAGGTCTGACTATATACCCAGAATTTTGCAGTTAAGATAAATGCAGCTAAAGGGGAGAAGAAGAGGGGGAGAAACTTGAATATTCCTCTAAGGAATGGGTGAAGGCATCAAGAAAATTTAGCTGGGAGAAGAGAGAATGCCAAGAGGATATGATAGCTGTTTGAAATGATCTGGAGGACTTTCATGTAGAAGAATTAGGTTGACTCTGTTTGTGACAAGAGGACAAAACTAGAGCCAGAGAGTGGATTATACAGAGAAACAATTTACCCCAAAGTGGAGCAGGTAGCCTCAGAAGCAGTGAGTTTCTCACTACTAGAAGTAATCAACTAGAGAACACATGATCACTTTCGATTATTTTGAACAGGGATTTTAAATATTAGATGATAGTGTTTTATCAACCTTATGATTCTATGACATCTGGAGATTTTTCTTTCCAAAATATGTTTTACTGGTGCAGGGAATCCATAACTTTCGTTACATATATTTCAATTCTCATATGTTGGAATATATTTAAGTTATAATATAGTCTTTTGGAACACATTACTTGATTTTTTTTTATTCCCAGAGAATATGGATATGCAAAATTTCACCCTTTTTAGTGGAGTCTTTTATAGAAGATTTCTAAATGGATTAATTTATCTTTATTCCTGGTTCTCTACATTTAGTTTGTGCAGAGAGCTAAGGCTGCATTTTCACCTTTCAATTTATTTCACTTTGAACGTTCTAAAGGATGCCTTAATTCATTATTAAATGTGCATTGTGTCATGCTATCAAGTTCTAGCTTTTCAAGCTTTATGATAAGAATTTTGTGTAGAAGGTATTTTCCCTACTTTAAATGAATTATTTTATATCTGCCTCGTGTTGAAGCTTGCCTTCTGTCAGTATTTGTGATAAATTAGCTTCTGAATATCATTTGAAATGCTAGACACAAACTGTATGACTATGTAACAATTTCAGTATATCAGATGAAACAATTTATTTTTAGCCCTCTAGTTTGACTGTCTTTTATTTTTATGAAGAAACAGCTAAATTCAATGTCTTTCCTACCAAATTGGGATTATGGGATCATGTAGGATTTATGGCCTTTGTAGGCAAACATTGCTTATGAGGAACAGTGAAGGATATATCCAAGTAAAAAGTCACTTGGTCTGTTTCATTTATTTAAGGATTTATATATATACACAGACGCACACACATAGAGATGTACATATAACACACAGACATGCACACATATATAGCATAAATATGGATTAGTGTTTTATTGGACTGCCTCTTTTCAGGTCTAGGCAGAATAATTTGGTAATTAAATATGCCATAGTTACTTTTGGTACAATTAATTTGTCATACAAATACTGTTATATACATTGCTAATGTTAGTAGCATACTTTGATGGAGAGATCATTTTATAGTGATGGACAACATTTTGTAATATTACATTGGTAATAAAATCATGTGGTATATAAACATAGGGCATAGTTGATATTTTAAAATATGATTAACCATCACTATTTATTTAGGGCAGGCAGAGGAAAATATGTGTCTCTTATTTTTGTTTTAAAGATGAGGCTTGTTGCTTCCACTGTATACAAAATAGTGAGTTGAATTATTTAGAATACCAATCCAGGCCTCCAGTTGGGTGACACAGTGAAACTAAATAGACTTATTATGAAGCCATGGTTTGTTATATTCGGCAGTAGTTTGCTATATTCTGCAAAGACTAAAGAAAACTGTGACCTCTTTTTCAGGGTTATAAATTCAAGACCTGATGTTAAACTGTTAAAATCATGATTCCATTGCCTACTGTCTGTGTGTGTCTTGCTATTTCTCTGATCCTCAGTTTTTGTATCAATAAATTTGTGTAATAATTATACTCACTTCGTGGGTTGTGGTGAAGATCAAATGAATTAATACATATAAAGTGCTTATAATAGTGTCTGGCCCACAGTAATGAATAATGTTATCTTTATTATTTTAGTCTTTAGGGTCTTTCCCAGTATCTAATTTTCTGAGAAGGCACCTTTTAAGTTGCTGCTATTCAGAGCTCTCTTGCCCTCCCTTTCTTTGTTTCTCTTCCTCCCTCTTTTCTTCTCTTCCTCCCTTTCATCTTCCTTATTTTTTTTTTTTTCATCCACAGGGTTTATTGAGCATTTACTATGGTCTAGGCATTGGATATAAGGGGAGGCAATTTCTCTTTTCCCTTTTCATTAAATATGCAAAATCTGCTGGTCTAGATTTTGAGTTTTTCAGTCATTCCAGAATGAATGAGGCAAGGGTATTAGAATTTTTGATCCCTCACTTCTTCCTATATCTCAAGTTTTGAGTCCTTTCTGTGCTTGGCCAGGTTTTATCTTGTGTGTACATAATTTACTCCCTTAGTAACCTTTTTTATAAATACTAACAAGGTATTTATTATGGGGTATTTATAATATAGGTTTATAAATACTAACAAGGTATTATTAGGTCATGAGGTTAACTCTGCAAGTGTTTTTATAGTTTGGTCCAACCCAGTTTCCGTTTCTTAGTTTTGCAAAAAATAATCATACTTCTCTTAAGCATGTCTCTTTCCATACTTTAATACTTTTTCTCACATAATTCTTTCTACTTCAGTATGACATTTCCTGTAGTCAGGAAATTAAATTTTCCAGGGTCCAGATCAAACCTGCCTCTTCTATATAGCTTTCTCAGACCACACTAAGTGTAAAGATATGGCTTCCTCCTCTAAGAGACTATTGTGTTCATCTGAGCCACGCGTATGCTCCTTGCTGAGTGTTTTTTTTTTTTGAATGCAGGACCCATTTTAATATTTCTTTCTTCTTTTTTTTTTTTTTTTTTTTTTTTTTTTGAGACGGAGTCTCGCTCTGTCCTCCAGGCTGGAGTGCCGTGGCGCGATCTCGGCTCACTACAAGCTCCGCCTCCCTGGTTCACACCATTCTCCTGCCTCAGCCTCCGGAGTAGCTGGGACTACAGGCGCCCGCCACCACGCCCGGCTAATTTTTTTTGTATTTTTAGTAGAGACAGGGTTTCACCGTGTTCGCAAGGATGGTCTCGATCTCCTGACCTCGTGATCCGCCTGCCTCGGCCTCCCAAAGTGCTGAGATTACAGGCGTGAGCCACCGCGCCTGGCTGTTACTTCTTTGTGTCTTTTCCCCAACAATTTGGTACTGAACAGCTACAATGATAACAGATCGTTGGTAAATATCAGTTCTATGGTCTGAATGTGTCTCCCAGAATTCATATGTTGAAATTTAATTGCCAGTGTGATAGTATTGAAAGGTGGGTCCTCTAAAAGATGATTATGCCATGAGGACAGAGCCCTCATGGATAGAATTAAGACCCTTATAAAAGGACTTGAGAGGCTCCTTCCCTTCCAACTCTTCCACCATGTGAGGACAGCTTCATCCCCTCTAGAGGGTGAAACAACAAGGAGCCATATTGGAAGCAGAGAGGATGGGCTGTCAGCAGACACCAAACCTTCCAGCACCTTAATAACTTCCAGAACTGTGAGAGATAAATTTCTACTGTTCATAAATTGCCCAGTCTCAGGTATTTTGTTACAGCAACACTAACAGACTGAGACAATCAGCTGATTTGATTAGTTGACATGAGGAGCAATTCTTTTACCTTTCTTGTGTTAAATATAATGTAAATTCAAAAATTATCTGACACTGGGGACTATTAGCAGGGAAGAGAGAGAGGGAGGGAGACAAGGGCTGGAAAACTACCTGTTGGGTGCTATGCTCGCCACCTGGGTGACAGGATCATTCATACCCCAAACCTCAGCATCATGCAAAAAGCCTATGTGACAAGCCTGCATTTGTAACCCCTAAATCTAAAATAAAAAAGAAAACAGACAAAACATTGTCTGAAAATAATCCAACTCTGTTAAACGTTTTCATAACATTTCAGAGTTTAGGAAATTTATAGCTTTTAAATTATAGTTATAGTGCTAGGTACTAGAGGGGACAGATAGATAGCTAAAAATTATCTCTGATATCAAGGAACTTGCATTTGAGAATGATCAAATAACCCTGTAAATCAAGCCAAAGGAAAACAGGTTCTTAAAGACTGGGAAGATAATGTGTTTTGGTGATGAGGGGAAAGGACTGTTTTATTTTGATTGTGTGAATTAGGGATTGCTTCATCAAGAAAGTTGCATTTGAGGTGAGCTTTGACTCTTAAAAGGAATTTGTGAAAAAGAGAATGGGGGGTGTGGACAAGCTGTTACAATAAGCATGTAGGGTACATGGTGGGATGTACTGAGAAGTGCAGTTGGGTGAAGTGGTTTGGTTCATTAAAGACCTGATGGCTTTTGAGAGCAAAATGACGTGGTCTAAAATGTTTAAGCATAACAGCCCTGGTGATCTCTTTAGAGATGAAATAAGATTTGAGTAATTTGAAAAGGAAACTTTAATATTATAATAGTTTTTCTTCTTCATGCATTTTTACAAACCTGAGAAATATCTAAAGAGTACTTTTCAAAATTTAATGTTTAAAAAAACAAACAAAAAAATTAATAAAGAATGAAGTGACCATGTACTTCTGCCTCCTGGCTTTTTCAAATTAGAGACCATATTGGGAGGCTGAGGTAGGAGGGTCACTTGAGGACAGCAGTGCAAGATCAGCCTGGGCAACATAACAAGACCCTGTCTAAATTTTTTTTTTTTAATTAGAGACCACAGTCTTTCTGATTGAATTATATCTTTGTCTTACTGATTTTCTTCATCAGCTTTTACTTCGAGGGGTGATAGAAACATTTCATGCAGCATTACTTAGCTTTATGCATATCAGCTTCTGTCCTTTCAAGATTATATATAAACCAGCAATTCACAATTTAGCAAAATGAGTCATAGGCATTAACCTCATGATTTAAATTATTAATCTAATTCTGAGTCAGTATTAAATCCCAATGCCAAATTATATCAAAGGGAATGTCCAAATTTATACTTCTTTAAGTATAACGATGTGAATGGATTTTTGATCTTTTTCATTTAATTGTCCTTCTTTTGGCTATGTTAAAAATATGTATTCAGAAGTACAAGGTAAAAGAAAAACATTTTGGGATGGTACAGTTCTGGAAATGAGGACAGTTATTTGTAGGTCATCAAATAAAGGTCAAAGCATTCTGGAGCTTTCTGAGTCTCAGGCTAATGCGTATATCATGTGCATTTGTGAGTGCAGTATTACTGCACTAGGAAACTGCTCCATGGAGAGGGAGATTAACTGTTTACTTACTGATACACTAAATGTCCGGCTAACACTCTTGTTGAAGTAGTGGAATAACTAGCAACAGAATTCACTACAACATTCATGGATGAGTGTTGAAAGAGTCTGAGGTTGTATCTGGACTCTCCCTAACTCACCTTGTGACCCTGGGATTTTAGTTTCCTTGTCTCTAAAATAAGTCACACAATGCATTCCCTTGATTCCAGTTGATGATGGACTTGTTGTGAGGGTCAGTTCCATCAGGTCACGGTGTACTGTGAAATATTTGATAGAAATACCTGAGTGAAATTGTAATCATGGTTCCCAATGTAGGTAGTATTTTTAAAAAGAGAAGGTAGCATTATTTTAAAATAATTGGCTGGAAGTATGTGAGGGAAGGGGAAGAATAAACACTTTTTCAAAATTCTATAAAAGGTACAATCTGGTAAGATTGTCCTAGCAGTGATGAATATCATCTACTTTGACAAATAGATTAAATAAACAATGTACCTTTGCTTCTCTATTTCATTAAAATGCCACTTAAAAATTAAAAAACTTTCCTTGAAACACAAGAATCTTAGGTATAAAGTATTTAAGTATTAATACATTTTTAAAAATGAGGATTAGAAGTTCATTAACAATGACTGGTCATGGTGGCTCTTACCTGTAGTCCCAGCACTTTGGGAGGACAAGGCGGGCGGAAAACTTGAGGTTAGGAGTTCAAGGCCAGCCTGGCTAACATAGTGAAACCTCGTCTCTACTAAAAATACAAAAATTAGCTGGGCGTGGTGGTGCACACCTGTAGTCTCAGCTACTCTGGAGGCTGAGGCAGGAGAATTGCTTGAACCCAGGAGGCAGAGGTTGCAGTGAGCTGAGATCACGCCACTGTACTCCAGTCTAGGTGACACAGCAAGACTCCATCTCAAAACAAAACAAAATGAAGTTCATTAACAAATATATTTGAAAAAATCCACATTTAAAAATAGGTAAGTTTTAATATAACAATCACATTTAATATCAGCTAAAATGATTAAAGACATGCTTGTAAGAATCATTAATTGGATATGTATTCATTTATCAACTCCTAAGAAGGCAGTGTGGTGCACTAAATTGATATGGAATGTGGCTTTATGCAGGTCTGAATTTGAAATATTCCTAGATGTATGACTTGAGAAAAATATCTTAACCTCTCTGAACTTCAGTGCCTCTATCTGTAAATGGGATAAAAATTTCTACCTCACAGCATTGTGAAGTAGCATTGGCATTGCATTTAATATTTAGTTTTCGTATGAAGTAGCATCGATAATGCTACTTGAGGGGACAACTCCTACCTGGTAACTGACTTAATTGTGACCCTGAGGACTTCTTGAAACCTCATGAATTTCCTCCCACTCTGTTTTTGTATTTTATTCTCCAAAGATGCCACAGATGATCTTCATGATGGTGATTATCTTTCTGATGGAGGGAGAATAGACCTGAAGCCTTGTCACATGGCATCTGCCCAGCTCAGATAGCATGGAAACGGCACCCAAGGTTTCCCAGGATCCATGTCTTACCTTGGTAGCATTTTTCAAGTAATAATTTTTCCAAGAATAAAAAAATCAGCTTCATTAATGTTTATTTTGGGAGACAGCTATAGGATTTAATAAAATGAGATGTAAACATAAAAAAACCACATATGCTCACACTGTTAACCATGACTTTATGCAAAGCGCTTGATTTCTATGGGTTGACTTTTTCCTTGTGCTGTAAAATAAGAGGACTACTAGATATTTTTAAAGCTCCTTTTAAAACCTTAAAGAATTCTATACTTTTATAATTCCATGGACCTTTATTTCTAATATTTTCTGTTAAATGATTTCTACATTTTGTTAAATATAAAATAGTTAGTAGTTCATTTATAAATAGTTATTTTTCTTCACTTTTACTGAAAAATCATGAAAAACATGCACAGCATATGCTGTTTATTTTTAAAAGTCATTTCAATATAAACATCTTATATCAAGATGGCTTTGTTCCTCTATGCCTATTTTAAATTCTTCTCCCACAAGTATTTGAAGCCCTCAATGAAATCATGTACTTTTTCCTTTTGGAATTTTATTTAAAATCAGAATTCTGTTTTTTAGTCAGCTGGGCTTGGAAAACATCATTTATGCTAAATTGCTACACTAGAACCTCAGGACCAAAGATCATGGGTGCTTTTCAAGTGTTCCAGGAATCACTTGAAATTGTAGGTAAACACTTTATGGGTATGCCTTGTATACTTATGTGGGCAGAAAGCTGTCATCAGATGATCAAAGGAGCCCATAATCCACCAAAAGTTAAGAACTACTTTCTGCATCAGACAGATCTGCAAAATAGTGTTACTTTGAGATTCTTGGTAGCCCTTACAATATAACATGGGATCAGGGAGAATGGGAATGACTAGTTTATATCCCTTCTGAAAAGACTGTGGGCTCTGTCATGGAATGCGGATGCGGATGTTGAAATGCCATTTAAAATAATCTGGTCATTGATTGCCTATTTTTTGCTAGACTTTTGCTGGTATTTATATGTCAAACTTCTCGTTTCTTTTTCTTACTTTCTATTTCATATTTTATGGCAAATTTAGGTGGTATGGTAATATTTGGTTATCTTTTCTATCTAGGAAACTCACTTTGTAGCTGAGACAGATTTTTAAAACTATGTTATAAATTAAATGAAGTTCTTTAGAGGCTAAGGCATTTAAGTTTTAAGTACTCTATTGACATAAACTGAGAGTAATTATTACAAAATGGAATGAGCTGTCCCTTTACTTTGGAGCATTTAATTTTTTATATATCTATATGTTGAAAAGAATTGATATGAGAAATTTACATTGATTCAAAGTTTCTAAGAATTAGCTGTAACTTAAGTTGCTTCACAGAAAAATTTTCAGGTACATTTAGAAAATGCAGGGCTGCCATGCTCTGCACTCATGTTTGTAGTTCTATGTAAATGGAACCCTGCAGCGTGTGCTGTTTGGTGATTCTGGGTAAATGCTATAAATGTATCACCTCTTAGCCTATTAAAGGCTCTTAGAAGCTACAGTAACAGTTTATTTGATTACACAATTTAAAATATATGTAATATTGCAATGGTTTTGATATGGTTTGTTTGGCCTTGCCAAGTCTTATGTTGAAATTTGATCCCCAGTATTAAAAGTGGTGCCTAGTGGGTGATGTTTGGGTTGTTTGGGTTGATCCATCATGAATGGCTTGGTACCATTCTTGTGGAAGTGAGTGAGTTCTCGCTCTTAGTTTTCTTGAGAGCTGTTTGCTGAAAAGAGCCTGGTATCTCTTCCCCTCTCTCTCAGTCCCTCTCTCACTATGTGACCTCTGCATATGTTGCTCCCCTTGCATTCCACCATGAGTGAAAGCAGCCTGGATGTCTCAGCGGAAGCAGATACTGGTGCCATGCTTCTTGTACAGCCTGCAGAACCAGGAGCCAAATAAACTTCTTTTCTTCACAAATCACCCAGCCTCAGGCATTCTTTTATAGCCACACAAATGGACTAAGACAAATATCTATTAATATTTGATGAAGCTAGTGCTCTTCAGAACACCAGACAACTATTACAAATACACTTAACAAGATATCTTATTCTTGAGATACAGAATATTTTTCAAGAACATACTGCTACAGAATGTTCCCTCAAAATATTCAGTTCAATATGGATTGGGAAGACACTCAGAGAGTTTTCCCAGAATTTCTATAAATTTTTGGAAAAGTAGTGGGAGGTAGCATTTATCAAGCACTTATTATGTACAAATCTTTATCTTAGGGCTTTATATCAATTATCTCATTTAATCTTCAAAATAAGTAATGTGATAAGTTCTGTTACTACGTTTGTTTTATATATGATAAAACTGGTACATACAGAACTAAGTGGCAGCAAGATTTGGCACAGCTAGTGAATGGCATAGTCAGAAATGAATGCGGACAGTTTCACAATGGCACATGGGACTTTTCTGTCTATGATTCTTGCCATGGCAGTACAATGTTACTTTAGGAAAAGGTAATAGATCACAGGGAGGGCAAGAGGTATATCCTGAAATCACATGGTCCTTCCTTTCTTCATCTGCCCTGCTCATGGGGTCTGTTAACTTTCAAAGGCTTAGATAAGAGGCCTTTTTTGCCCATTATTTTCACCCACATCATTTTCTTGCTTTTATCTTTTTTCACTGTGCATTTTAAATGTTAATTTTAGAGAGAGACATCTTTCCTCATAACCTGATTTCCTTTAGGCCTAAATGAATTCCTCTGAGGACCCATATCTGTCCTAATCTGGATGATTGGCTTAGATCATGAATCTGGGAAGTTGAGAGGTGACAAGGTACAAAATGAGAATAGAGCATTGCATTTGAACTCAGAAGACTTCTGATATCTCCTAGGAGATAAACAAAATGCTTTGCCTGCTTAAAAACTTGGTCATTTTTGCTATTTATAGAGAGGAAGTACTGTACACATGAAGCTGGATGCTCATCAGTTCCCCTCAGAAATGGTTTTAAATAAGTATAGAAAAAAATGATTTTATTAATGCCAAAGTGAGAGAGGATACAGATATTTTAAAAACTTTTATTGATTTATAATATACATGCAATAAGGTACATTAATCTTATGCGTGCATTTGAATGTTCACAAATACATATGTCTATGTAATCATCACTCTGATCAAGGCATACAACTTTTCCCACACCCAAAAGACTCCTCCATGCTTCTTTCTAGTCAATGATCTTCAACCACAGATAACCATTATTCCAATGTCTATCATCATAGATTAGTTTTACCTCTTCTTGAGTTTCATATACGTTGAAATAATATATATGAACTCTAGTGTCTGACATCTTTTGCATATCATTGTGTCTGTGAGATTCATCCATGTTCTTACACTGAATGGTTTACTCTTTTTTCTATGTAGTATTTCATTATATGAATATACCACAATTTATGTATTTCTCTATTTTACTATCGATGGACATTGGATTATTTCCATTTTTGGCTATTATGAATGAAACCAATATGAATATTCTCAAACATTTCTTTTTAATAGACATGTGAAGCCTTTCTTTTGGGTATATTACTGGGAGTGAAATTGTTAGGATGTGAATACATTTAGTTTAGTGCCTATTACCCAACAGTTTTCCAAAGTGGTTTTATCAATTTACTTTCTCACCAGTAATCTATGAGAATTCCAGTTGCTCCACGTACTTCCTAAACTTTGGAATTGTCTGTCTTATGTTTTAGTCATTCTGGTGTTTAGTGACTTGGATATTTTATGTACAAGGGAAATTTAAAGACTGATGTACTCTAGGTTGTTTTTCATTTCAACAAATACTTATTTCAAGCTTATTGTGTTTAATGTGTGCAAAGCACTTATTGCTGGCCCATAGTCTAAGGTAATAAATCATATTTTGCTTAAGGAGCACAAATTCTTTTTAGTAAATATTTACTAACACTTGCTAAGTACTTAGTTGTGTACTTAGTAATGGGAAGGATATAAAAGGTAAAAGTGAAAGGCTAGTCCTTGCCCTCCATAATTGTACCGTCTGTTTAGGGAGGTAAAAACAGTGTACATTAAATTAGCAATCCAAAATTACATGATGACATGTAAAATAGACTGTAAGTAGTGTAGGCAGAAGGAATTGAAATTAGTGTTCTTAAAGTTACCTTTAGAGATTCTTTTCCTGTTTCTCGTATTGAATCAATCACTATATGCTGTCATTTCTGCTTTCTAAATCTCTGGAATCTGCTTTTATTTTATTTTTTAACCTCAATTGTAAGTCAACATGTGTATATGTGTGTGTGTGTGTAGTATATCAAAAATGCCTTTCAAGTGGCTTCTCTGCTTTTATTTTGAGTCCTCTTTTATTTATTATTTTATCAGAATATTCTTCCTGAAAGCTAGGTCTTGTTACTTGTAGTCATTCTACTGTTTAAATTCTTCAACATTTTCACATCGTTTTGGGGGGAAAATCAAACTCTTCAGCATGTCACCTAGGACTTTGTCATACTCTAGCCCTGGCCTGTATTTCTAACCTTATACCTTGCCACCTCTCCCAAGTGTACATGCAATTTTTTATAAACCTTGAATTACTTCAGTTTTTCTGAATTCAGTATGCTATTTCATGCCCTTGCATGTGATGTTTCCTTTTGTATTTCTTTTCCATAAAGACCTGGATGAAGGTTCACTTCATCTAGG
>NC_045444.1:47412431-47454930 GCF_002776525.5 Piliocolobus tephrosceles
GTAGATCAGCAGGGTGGGATAAAGCATTTCCAAGAGATAGAACATATAGCAAAACCATGGAGGTGGGAATTAACATTGTATGTACAGGGAATAGGAGAGGGAAGTGGGGCAAGGGGTGGGGGAAAGATGGCCTGTGTTGGAAGTATTGGACTGGATTGGCTAGTTTATGTCAAAGAATTTGGGAGTAAAGGCTGAAAATGTGGGATGAGGTCAGATTATGGAGGACCTTGAGGGTCTGATAGAGAGTTTTAAGCTTGATACTGATGGTAAGAGGGAGTCATTATAGGTTTGAATAAGAGAGTAATGTGAAGAAAGCAAGTTTTAAGAAACATTATTTGATTTATTATTTATTAATTTATTCTCCCAGCTTTAAGGTATAATTTACAAATAAAAATTGTACATATTAATGGTATACAATGTATTATTTTTATATATGTATACATTATGAAATGAATAAGGAATATTATTTTAATAGCAGTTTGCAGAATGAATTTTAGAGGAAAGGATAGAGTTAGTGAGATCACATAGAAGGCTTTCATGGTAACCCAGATGAGATGATGAGAACTCAGGCAATGGTAATTAACAGTGCAGTTACAGAGGAAGAGATAGATACAAGTAACATCTTAAAGGACAAATTAATATGACTTAGCAATAAGTGAGACATAACTTCAGTTTAACTTTCCTAAGTTCAGTAAGAAGCCAGGAGGTACTGGCTTATCCATTGTAACTTAAAGAATATCAAATGGCAACCTTCTCTCTTTTTCACCTTGCTTGAAGTTGATGCCACTGACTTCAAACTCTCATTATCACTTACTATCCACCTGAACCCATTTATAACTAACAAAGAGAACATAATGGACTCTTAATCTTCCTTTCCCTGCAGTTGGCTGCCAACATTCATGCTCATGACTCATAATTCCTCATTGTCACCATTTCGCATGGTGACAAATGCACTGCTAAAAACTTAATCATCATGTGGCATTTATCCAGCTAGAATCAGAGACTCACAGAATTTTGAAACCAGTCAGGAATATACAGCTGATATTCATTTTGGAGGTGAGGATCTGAGGCCAGAAATATTAAGTGACCAGCTAGTGAAACATGGCTAGTTAGTTCTAAGTCTTCTGAATTTTAATTCAGTATACATTTCATTAATATACATTTTCTAATCCTAAGTTTTTATGTTCCAAAACATGGATAACCTTTTCTTAGGTCAAAAACTTAGTAACTTTGCCCTTGTATTACTATATTCACTGAACAATTTCCTCCACTTTATAGGATTCCTGCCCTAAGGAGTTACTGTACTCAAATAAACACCTTCTGATCACATATAACTCCTTGTTTCACCTGCAGGACATTTAGAGCTATTAAAATACTCTCTTTATTAATATACTAAGCTTTCTCACATTTTAATCTTCTAATGTGATCACAGTGGCTCTTCCTTCCTCTTTTCAATTTCTGTGTTTGCCTTTCTGGAATGCAAATCTAATTGAGGGAAAAATGGGATCATGGAATTATGTTGACATAATCCTCTACAGTTTCATGCTGTTTGTTCTTAGTATTGTCATACCTATCCTTCTCTGTGCCTTGAACTGATATTTCTATTTTTTGTCTACTTTTTTTTAAAGTACAGTATACACTTTAGAGTACAGTATACATTTAAAAATGTGTTTTGACTTTGCTTTGACTTTTGAGAGAATGAAGACCTTCAGGGACAATCAGACTTGTCCTCTTTTTTCTTGACTTTAATATGTAATTCATCCCTACTTTGTCCATTTTCCAAATATGGCAGTCCCAAAATGTGTTTTATAAAATACAAATCCCACCAAATACTTTTTGGAAAAAGGACTCCATGTCGAGTATGTTTGGGAAATATTGATTTTACATCCCCCTCTCGAATTTTAACAAGCTAAGTCTCAGAGAAATCTAGTAGTAAAGACATGTTTATAATTTCATTTAATCCAGAGTTGTAAAAACTTGCTTGCCTATGGAATTATTTTGTTCTAACATTTATTAATATCCTTTAGTTCTAGTATATTATCAAATCAGTGAGTATACATTATGTTTTTAAAGCTCTATGCTTATGAGAATCATAAGTATTGCAGGTAAAGGGAGTTAACTTTTTCAAGGTGGAACTTGAATGGTAAGGCAAATGAATTCAATTTTTAGGTGTTAAAATTGTAATGGTGACACATAAATGGAATTTTACAGGATTTGAGTTCAGTGAGATGCTAATTTGTTTATCTATTACTGCATGACACACTACCCTAAAATTAATGGCTTACAATCATTTTATTTGCTCATCATTTGGCAGTATGAGCTTGGTTCATCTGTATGCCTTTTGGCTGTTACTGTGGGTTCTCATGTGTGTGGCTGCAGGTATCTGAAATTGGGTAGGGGCTGGGGTCAGCTGAAAAGCTGAATGGCTAGGTATTCTTTCTCTCTTTAGGTGTAGGCTGAGAATCTCTCCCCCTCTGCATGGTCTCTCCACATGGTGTCTCCCGTAGGGTAGACAGATCTTTTATATGGCAGTTCATGGCTCCCCATAGTACAAAAGTCATAGCTGCCAGGACTCCTAAAGGCATAAGCTCAGAGTTGGCCCTGCATAATTTATAATGAATTTGTAATATATAAAATCATAAAATGTTATGCAATATATAATTCATATGACATTTATATATAACATAAACATAAATAATATATAAATAAGTTTATAATAAAATACTGCATTTTTTGCTTAAAGCAAGTCACAGGCCTTGTTGAGATTCAGGTGAGGGGACTGACTACAGAAGAGTGTGAATACAGGGTGCATGGTTGATTGGGGGCCTCTATACAGCAGACTACCACAGATATCATGTGGCAAATAGAATAGAAAGTAGATCAGCTTGAGTAATAGTTTGAAAATTTCCTATTTAGTTGTCTATTTCTCATATTAGAATATTGAGGAACAAGGACTGCATTTGGTTTACTAACCCTTAGCACAGTACCTGGTACCTAAGAGGAATTCAATAAATGTTTGTTTAATAAATGAATATATAAAGGAGAAGAGCAGAGGGTTAAGTACTGAAACTCCTTTTAGAAATAATTTGCGGAGAGGGTATTTAGTGAACAGTGAGAGAACCAGCCAAAGGGACAATTTCAAATGAAAGAATAGTGGATGGTTGTATTAATTGTAGAAGAAAAGTCAAGGAGAATAGGGTAAAGAAAAGCCTATAGGCTTTTAGTAGCATTCCTTGAAGTTGCAGATGGCATTGCTTATTCTATTCTTTTGTTGGTTGGTTGAAATGTTTAGAGATTTCTTAGGTTTTAAAATCTCTAGTCAAATTTTTTGCTTTTAGGTACTTTATAGTGTAATGACTCCAGTAAATCTGTTTTATGGTAATTAGACTGAAAGAGGAATAATATTTGACTTATAAGCATTTTTGTAAAATGTTATCATTTTGTAACATCTTTAGCAATAGGTAGGGAAAACAAAAGTAAAACTAGTAAAATAAAGAAAGACAATAGACTCTAGAGTTACGGTTAGAAATGAAAACCACATTCAATTTTTTTTTTTTGTGGTAAAATGTACATTGGCTAAGATTTACCATTATAAACATTTCTGAATGTTCAATTCTGTAGCTTTAAGTACATTCACATTGTTGTGCAATTGTTACCACCATTCACCTCCGGAACTTTTCCATCATCTTATACTGAAACTCCGTGTGTATTAAATAATAACTCTCATTCCTTCCTTCCCTCAGGCCCGGACAACCATTGTTCTTCTTTCTTTCTTCATGAATTTGATGACTCTAAGTACTTTATATAAGTGGAATCATACAGTAGTTGTCCTTTTTGTGTGTGACTCGCTTGACCTTAGCATGATATTTTCAAGGTTTATTCATGTTGTAACATGTATCAGAATTTCATTTCTTTTTAAGGCTGAATAACATTCCATTGTATGAATAGATTACATCTTGTTTATTCTTTCATCTGTTGACAGAAATTTGGGTTGTTTCTATCTTTTGATTATTATGACCATTTTTCTGCATTTTTTTCTCCTTGCGGTCTATTTAAGTTTTTCATATTCCCTTTTCTAGTTCTGCTCATTTAGGAAAATTTCTGGAAAAGTGCCCTGGAGAGATCAGTGAAAGACATATTCCCAGCTATAGGTAGAAAAGAAGGCCATTCTTTTTCATAGTTGGAGAAGAGCTTGAGCAAGGACTTGAGAGAAAAAGAAAATGTTTGTCTGGGGATAGGGTATTATAAAAGGAAAGAGAAGGAATGTCATCACTTATGTAGCTATGTTACCTTGGGCAAGGTACTTGATCTGATTTTGTCTCACTTTCCTCAACTGTAAAATATAGAAATAATATCAGTCTCACCAGTTTGTTGCAGGGATTAAATGAGAATGCTTGGCTCATAGTAGGTTAATAAATAAAATGAAGTTTCTTTGTGTGTGTGTTTTTGTTCTCACATCATGGAAAACATGGCTGGTGGATTTTCACAAATTTAAGTTGAATGCTTGGAATTACATAACTTAAAATACAGGTTGTGTCATACTCAGGGGACTGAAGGTGGTATAGCCAGAAATAGGCAGTTATCTTCCTGTGTTGCTGATTCTGAGGTACAAAAAGAGGCTGGTTAGGAGGTCAGATGATGTGTGCATATTAAGATGCTGTAGGAAGATAAGCAACAAGTTTGCATATGGACCCCATAGAGAGGCATAAAGCCAGTCTGCCTAACAGTAGGCATTGATTTGCATGATTTGTAGTTGATCTGCTTACTGCCTGGGCAACTCAATTTTGCTAGATTCAGGGTGATTACCAGCAGGGATTTATTTATTGAGTTATGGTTAATGATTCTCCTTAGCAATACTGGATAGGCCAGTTAAAAACTAATGATAGCTGCTACCATTTATTATTTAGTATGCTCTAGACCCTGGGCTAAGTGCATTACATATGTCATCTCATATCCTGGCAGTCATTCTCTGAGGTATGTTGCCATTACCATTCTCACTTTACAGATAGAGAAATTGGTGGCTCATCCCTGTAACCCTAGCCCTTTGGGAGGCCGAGGTGGGTAGATTACTAGAGGCCAGCAGTTGGAGACCAGCCTGGCCAACATGGCAAAACCCCATCTCTACTAAAAATACAAAAAGAAAATTAGCTGGCCATGGTGCTTGGAATCACATAACTTAAAATACAGGTTGTGTCATACACGCCTGTGGTCCCAGCCACTTGGGAGGCTGAGGCATGAGAATTGCTTGAACCCAACAGGCGGAGGTTGTAGTGAGCTGAAATCATACCACTGCACTCCAGCCTGAGTGACAGAGGGAGAGTCTGTCTCAAACAAAAAAAAAAAAGAAAAGAAAGAAAGAAATAAAGAAATTGAAGTTTAGTGAGATTGAACAATTTGTCCAATATTGTACACTGGTAAGTGGTGAAGTTGGTATTTCAGTTCAAGCACTTTGACTTAACTGTGCTTTAACAGCTGCACAAAGATGAATTTTTCGTTTGTTTTTATGTCCTGATAACTGTATCATCCAATGTTATTTGACTTAACTCCAATCACATTTACACAAAATTTGTTAACTAAAGGAAAAAATCCCTCTACTGGAGATTTTGTACTATAAAGTTTGCAATATTAAGAAAGACACGCCGGGCGCAAGCCTGTAATCCCAGCACTTTGGGAGGCCGAGACGGGCGGATCACGAGGTCAGGAGATCGAGACCATCCTGGCTAACACGGTGAAACCCCGTCTCTACTAAAAAATACAAAAACTAGCCGGGTGAGGTGGCGGGCGCCTGTAGTCCCAGCTACTCGGAGGCTGAGGCAGGAGAATGGCCTAAACCCGGGACGCGGAGCTTGCAGTGAGCTGAGAACTGGCCACTGCACTCCAGCCTGGGCGACAGAGCGAGACTCCGTCTCAAAAAAAAAAAAAGAAAGAAAGAAAAAGAAAGACACAGTCTCTGCCCTCAAGGAGGTCATAGTCTGGTGATGAAAATGGACCAGCAAGTGCTATAATAAAGCACGAGATTCTGGGGCCAAAGGAGTTAGCCCCCAACAGGAAAGTGGAGCAAGGAAAACCGGAAGAGAGAGAATCAGGTCAAAGCTAAGTTGCCTAAAGTTCAAGGGGAATTGACTGAAAATAGAACAAATAAAAACCAAATGACAAATTTGGAAAAAGATTTGTAGCATATATGATACTGAAAGGGTTGATATTTTTAGTATATAAACCACTTTTAGAAACAATCTTAAAATCAAATCCCTTAGGGATATGAAAGATGAAGTTTTAAAAGTACATTGTTAATGTTCTTATGGATAAAGAACAAGCAATTCTCAACGGAATTACAAATGACTACAATAGTAATAAAAATTATAAATTTCTACAAAATTAAGATATGTTTTTTCAAATATCAATTTGTTAAATATTAAAAGATTGATTATAACTAGTATTGATAAGGCAAGAATAAAGGGCAGAGCATTATCATTCACTTACAGGTACAGATTTTAATAGTTTCATTCTTCTTAAAGGACAGTTTGACGATATGTACGTGGAGCATCAATTTCTTATGTCAGATAAATTTTACTTCCAGTAATTCATTCAAAGGAAACAAATAATCAGAAGTCTGGACAAAATTACATATAGGAGTTATATTACAAACTTGTTTACAATAGAAAAATATTAGAAATCATGATGGTTAATTAATATGTATGCCTTTATAATAGATTGATACCCTGCCATTGGCAGTAGGTTGTAGAAGACTTTTTTATTTTTTAAATTGTTTTATTTATTCGTTTGCAAAGCAAAAACAAGTTTATTAAGGAAGTAAAGTTGTAAGAGAATGGCTACTCCATTGGCAGAGCAGCCCCAAGGGTTGGGTTGCCCATTTTTTTGGTTTTTTATTTTTTCTATTCTTTTCTTTTCTTTTCTTTTTTTTTTTTTAGATGGAGTTTTGCTCTGTGGCCCAGACTGGAGTGCAGTGGCATAATCTTGACTCACTGCAACCTCCGCCTCCTGGGTTCAAGCGATTCTCCTGCCTCAGCCTCCCGAGTAGCTGGACTATAGGCACACTCCACCATGCCCAGCAAATTTTTTTAATTTTAGGAGAGACAGGGTTTTTATTTTATTTTAGGAGAGATAGGGTTTTGCCATGTTGGCCAGACTGGTCTCGAACTCCTAACCTCAGCTGATGGGCTTCCCAAAGTGCTGGGATTACAAGCATGAGCCACCACCTCCAGCCTTAAGAAGACTTTTAAAAAGATACCAGAACTTGTGCAGTATGAATTGATAAGTGGAAAAAAGAGTTGCAAATATATACATTATGATTATATCATAATGTATACAATATATACATTATGATTAAATATTGGAGGGACATATATTAAAATATATGCAGTGACATTCTGAATGTGTTAAAAAAACTCACACTTCAGGTGAGTTTTTCTCCTCTGTGCTCTTTTTGTTTTCTATGCTTTCTGTAATAAGCAAGTATTATTTTAGGAGTTAGAAAAATATATAATTTTAAAATGATGTCTTGGATTTATAAAAGAGAACAGTCATAGAGTAATTCAGCCAATGTTTTTCATTTTAATTGACATAATTAACTGAATTATAACAATTTAAAGCTTTAATATAGCCTTTCCTGATTTCACTGTTTTTTCTGTCTATTCTATACTGTTTCCAAAGAAAATGTCTTATGGACATTTGTTAAGCAATATTGATATCGTTTGGCACTGTGTCCCCACCCAAATCTCACCTTGAATTGTACTAATTCCCACGTGTCAAGGGGGGGACCACGTCGACATAAGTGAATCATGGGGGCAGTTTCCCCCATACTGCTGTCATGATAATGAGTGAGTCTCACAAAATCTCATGATTTTACAAGTGTCTGGCATTTCCCCTGCTGGCACTCATTCTCTCTCCTGCCACCTAGTGAAGAGGTGCCTTCTGCCACGATTGTAGGTTTCTTGAGGCCTCCCCAGCTGTGTGGAACTGTGAGTCAATTAAACCTCTTTTCTTTATAAATTATCCAGTCTCAGGTATATTTTCACAGCAGTGTGAGAATGGACTAATACAAACACCTACACATTAAGACACATGGCAGGCAATGTTCTGCTTTCTACCAAAGTAATTATTTTTTATTGTTTATACATAAATGACAATAGAAATGTATTTTATTCAGTGATAAGAATAAAAGGAAATAGGCTTAAATTATAGTAAAAGAATTACTTAGAAAATTACTTAGACTTTTTTAAAATTCAAAGAAAACACTAAAAGTGTTACCAAAGAAACACTCTTCATTCTCTATTATGTCTAAAAATAGGATAGAAAAATCATCTGTTTTAGAAGGTTTAAGTGTTAAATCTTTATTGAGACAGGATCATTTGACTTAATGACCTCTTGCCATCTCTTATAATGTTGTAATTTTATAACTTAGAATAAATAATATTTTCTTGTTTTTTTGGTGTAGAATAATTAATATTTTTTGATGCAATGATTATAGTTATTGACTCAAATGGAGTCTAAATACATCTCTTGGGTAGAGTATGCAATGCATCAGTACCCCCTGAGGTTTGATAGTTAAGACCACAACTATTACATTATTTCACGTGTTTGTTCTCTCAATTTGTTAGGTAAAACAATTTCATAATCATACTATATTTTGAAAAGTTTTTAGAATTATTTCTTTAATGCAAAGAAATATCATTTTTATTGGATAGTAATTAAGTATCTCTTTTGGTGCCTTTATGTCCTTTCTTTAGTCTTTCATTTACAAGTGAAGAATAACTTCTACTCACAATTTAGCTAATGTAATTTAATATTTGGCTTTCATTAGTGGGAAAATCATGAAAGTAAGGATAATGGTTGTCCTACCACAGATTTTCAATTTTCTATTATGGTCATGTGCCATATGAGAAATGTTTTGGTCATTGAAGGACTGCATATACCATAGTGGTTCCATAAGATTATAATGGAGCTGAAAAGTTCCTGTTACCTAATGATATCTTGGTGATCCTGACCCTGTGTTGGCCTAGGCTAATGTGCATGTTTGTGCCTTAGTTCTTAACAAAAAAATATGTAAAAAGTAAAAAAGAACAAACATTTTTAAAAGTAGAAAAAAGATGATAGGATAAGGATATAAAGATTGAAAATATATTGGTACAGCTGTACAATGTGTTTGTGTTTTAAGCTAAATGTTGTTCCAAAAGAATCAAAAAGTTTAAAAAATTAAAATGTTTGTAAAGTAAAATTGTAAGCTAAGGTTAAGAAAGAAAGTGTTTTAAAAATAAATTTATTGTAGCCTAAGTGTATTGTACAGTGTTTATGAAATCTACAGCAGTATACAATTATGTCCTAGGCCTTCACATTCACTGCTCATCACTCACTGACTCACCCAGAGCAACTTCCAGTCCTGCAAGCTCCGTTCACAGCAAGTGCCCTATACAGGTGTACCATTTTTTATATCATATTTTTACTGTACCTTTTAAATGATTAGATAAGTTTGGATTCACAAATACTTACCATTGTGTTACAATTGCATACACTATTCAGTATAGTAACATGCTGACCAGGTTTGTAGCTTAGGAGCAACAGGTTATACCAAATAGCATAGATGTGCAGTAGGCTATCCCCTCCAGATTTTAAGTACACTCTATGATGTTTGCATCATGACATAATTGCCTAAGAACACATTTCTCAGAACATGTCCCTGTCATTAAGTGAGGCTGTACTTAATATAATTAGTATTGTAATTAATATTTGGAAATCATAGTCTTTAAAAAAAATAACATCTTTCCAGATTTTATAATATATTTTCTATTAATGCTTTTGGGCACCAACATTTTTTACTAGTTAAATCAACACTTTAGTGGGCAAGACAACCATGCAATAAGCACAGCAGGCTCTTGGCAAAATCATGAAGTGAAAAATATATATCTTTTGAACTTTCACCTTTTCTTTTGGTGCATTTTCATTCAGATTCTTTATTCAGGTTCTCTTTTTGACATACTCTGCCCTGAACACACCAGGCTCCCAGACTCCTCAAAACTTTTCTGTTGTCTAAAGAATATAGTGGATTCATGGCATATACTAGTGTTCAAAATGAATTTAAAAGTTTCACTGACAGAATAGGAAAAAGTTTTGCAATCTATTCATCTGACAAAGGTCTGATATCCAGAATCTACAAGGAACTTAAACAAATTTACAAGGAAAAACAACCCATTAAAAAGTGGGCAAGGGACATGAACAGACACTTCTTAACAGAAGACATTTATGCGGCCAACTAACATATAAATAAAAGTTCAACATCACTGATAATTAGAGAAATGCAAATCAAAACCACAATGAGATACCATCTCACGCCAGAATGGTGATTATTAAAACATCAAGAAACAACGGATGCTGATGAGGCTGTGGAGAAATAGGAACACTTTTACACTTTTGGTGGAATGTAAATTCATTTAACCATTGTGGACGACAGTGTGGAGATTCCTTA
This sequence comes from Piliocolobus tephrosceles, assembly GCF_002776525.5. Taxonomy (NCBI): domain Eukaryota; kingdom Metazoa; phylum Chordata; class Mammalia; order Primates; family Cercopithecidae; genus Piliocolobus; species Piliocolobus tephrosceles. Next base: position 47,422,912 of record NC_045444.1, read on the forward strand.
AAGACCTAGAACCAGATATACCATTTGATCCAGCAATCCCATTACTGGCTACATACCCAAAGGAATTGAAATCATTCTTTATAAAGATACATGAACACATATGTTCATTGCAGCACTATTCACAATAGCAAAGACATGCAATCAACCCAAATGCCCATCAATAATAGACTGGATAAAGAAAATGCCCTGGAATACTATGTAGCCACAAAAAGGAATGAGATCATGCCCTTTACAGGGACCTGGATGGAGCTGGAAGCCTCCTCATTAAACTAAAGCAGGAACAGAAAACCAAACACCACATGTTCTCACTTATAAGTAGGAGCTGAACAATGAGAACACAAAGATACAGGGAGGGGAACAACACACACCGGGGCCTATGGCAAGGTGTTGGAAGAGGGAGAGCATCAGGAAAAATAGCTAATGCATGCTGGGTTTAATACCTAGGTGATGGATTGATAGGTGAAGCAAACCACCATGGCACACATTTACCTATGTAACAAACCTGCATGTCCTGCACATGTATCCCAGAACTTAAAGTAAAATAATATTAAATTCAAAAAAAAGAAATTTGAAAGTGGTGATAACCAAATTATGTCTGTAATTTGATTTCCATATGCATATAGAGACTATATGTGTACATATAGATACATACCTGTCTTTTAAATTGTGCTTTAATTTCTACAGTCCAATATGATACAGTGAGATACAAGTATAAACTTTCATTATTCATCAAGAAAATCAAAAGCTCATTTACAGATTTAACCCAATAGTTGTATTCCCTAGAAAGTTTTGAATTTAATTTAGAAAATTAGACACTATGTTCCCATGGCTATAAAATTTAATATTGCCTTGGACACGTGGAGATAGAGAGTAGAAGGATGGCTATCAGAGGCTGGGAAGGGTAGGTGCGGGGTGGGGTGGGGGTGGCGATGGTTAATGGGTGCAAAAAAAAAAAATAGAAAGAATGAATAAGACCTAGTATTTGATAGCACAACAGAGTGACTATAGTCAAAATAATTTAAATATACCTTAAGAAATAACTAGAAGAGTATAATTGGGTTGTTTGTAACACATAGAATAAATGCTTGACGGGATGGATAGCCCATTTTCCATAATGTTATTATTATGTATTGTGTGCCTGTATCAAAACATCTCAGGTACCCCATGAATATATACAACTACTGTGTACCCAAAAAATTAAAAATTAATATTGTCATTATTTTAAAAAATAAATAAGTATAATTGAGCTCTTATATACTCAATTCTGTGATTTTCAAGAAGCATAAAATATGGTTTCTACCCTCAGGAGGGCAGAATCTCATAGAGGAGATAATCTTGTGCAGGAAACAAGTCTTCCATCCTTTGTTCATCAAACATTTGTTGAATGTTTATATATTCAAATTAGAAATCCATTCTCTTGAGGAATTTACAGGTTAAGAGACAAAACATACATGAACATTATGAAACAAGTTTGTAAATGGTGAACGGACATAATAGAAGTTCAAATAAAATATTATTCATTTGGAGGTCATGTGCATAAAAAGAAAAGTGTCCATGTGAAGTAGTGTAGGCTACATGTCAAATAAATGAGGTTAATAACATGGAGCTTTAGAGGACATATTAGTCATGTAGTTTGAGGGAAGTTGGGGAGGATTTTGTTTAGGAGATAAGACAAATTCTTCTTAAACAAAAAGAAGAAAGGAAAAGAGCAGTGGAATCTGTGGAAAGGACACTCCAGAAGGAGGGACTTGTAAACATGTGGTTCCACATGGTAGAATCCTCTGCCTTTCAATATGATCCTCTGCCCTTTTATAAATTAGCATTTTTAAGGATTAAAATTTTTTATGTAGATATATAGAAATATAAAAGTAGATAATTATTCAAAGAAAAAATATATAGGACTATTAAGTGTTATAATACATTTTTCTTTTTTTTTTTATTATACTTTAAGTTCTAGGGTACATGTGCATAACGTGCAGGTTTGTTACATATGTATACATGTGCCATGTTGGTGTGCTGCACCCATCAACTCGTCAGCACCCATCAATTCATCATTTATATCAGGTATAACTCCCCAATGCAATCCCTCCCCCCTCCCCCCTCCCCATGATAGTCCCCAGTGTGTGATGTTCCCCTTCCCAAGTCCAAGTGAGCTCATTGTTCAGTTCCCACCTATGAGTGAAAACATGCGGTGTTTGGTTTTCTCTTCTTGTGATAGTTTGCTAAGAATGATGGTTTCCAGCTGCATCCATGTCCCTACAAAGGATGCAAACTCATCCTTTTTTAAGGCTGCATAGTATTCCATGGTGTATATATGCCACATTTTCTTAATCCAGTCTGTCACTGATGGACATTTGGGTTGATTCCAAGTCTTTGCTATTGTGAATAGTGCCGCAATAAACATACGTGTGCATGTGTCTTTGTAGTAGCATAATTTATAATCCTTTGGGTATATACCCAGTAATGGGATGGCTGGGTCATATGGTACATCTAGTTCTAGATCCTTGAGGAATCACCATACTGTTTTCCATAATGGTTGAACTAGTTTACAATCCCACCAACAGTGAAAAAGTGTTCCTATTTCTCCACATCCTCTCCAACACCTGTTGTTTCCTGATTTTTTAATGATTGCCATTCTCACTGGTGTGAGATGGTATCTCATTGTGGTTTTGATTTGCATTTCTCTGATGGCCAGTGATGATGAGCATTTTTTCATGTGTCTGTTGGCTGTATGAATGTCTTCTTTTGAGAAATGTCTGTTCATATCCTTTCCCCACTTTTGGATGGGGTTGTTTGTTTTTTTCTTGTAAATTTGTTTGAGTTCTTTGTAGATTCTGGAAATTAGCCCTTTGTCAGATGAGTAGATTGCAAAAATTTTCTCCCATTCTGTAGGTTGCCTGTTCACTCTGATGGTAGTTTCTTTTGCTGTGCAGAAGCTCTTTAGTTTAATGAGATCCCATTTGTCAATTTTGGCTTTTGCTGCCGTTGCTTTTGGTGTTTTAGACATGAAGTCCTTGCCCATGCCTATGTCCTGAATGGTACTACCTAGATTTTCTTCTAGGGTTTTTATGGTATTAGGTCTAACATTTAAGTCTCTAATCCATCTTGAATTAATCTTCGTATAAGGAGTAAGGAAAGGATCCAGTTTCAGCTTTCTACTTATGGCTAGCCAATTTTCCCAGCACCATTTATTAAATAGGGAATCCTTTCCCCATTTCTTGTTTCTCTCAGGTTTGTCAAAGATCAGATGGTTGTAGATGTGTGGCATTATTTCTGAAGGCTCCGTTCTGTTCCATTGGTCTATATCTCTGTTTTGGTACCAGTACCATGCTGTTTTGGTTACTGTAGCCTTGTAGTATAGTTTGAAGTCAGGTAGCGTGACGCCTCCGGCTTTGTCCTTTTGACTTAGGATTGTCTTGGCAATGCGGGCTCTTTTTTGGTTCCATATGAACTTTAAAGCAGTTTTTTCCAATTCGGTGAAGAAACTCATTGGTAGCTTGATGGGGATGGCATTGAATCTATAAATCACCTTGGGCAGTATAGCCATTTTCACGATATTGATTCTTCCTATCCATGAGCATGGTATGTTCTTCCATTTGTTTGTGTCCTCTTTGATTTCACTGAGCAGTGGTTTGTAGTTCTCCTTGAAGAGGTCGTTTACATCCCTTGTAAGTTGGATTCCTAGGTATTTTATTCTCTTTGAAGCAATTGTGAATGGAAGTTCATTCCTGATTTGGCTCTCTGCTTGTCTGTTACTGGTGTATAAGAATGCTTGTGATTTTTGCACATTAATTTTGTATCCTGAGACTTTGCTGAAGTTGCTTATCAGCTTAAGAAGATTTTGGGCTGAGACGATGGGGTTTTCTAAATACACAATCATGTCATCTGCAAACAGGGACAATTTGACTTCTTCTTTTCCTAACTGAATACCCTTGATTTCTTTCTCTTGCCTGATTGCCCTAACCAGAACTTCCAACACTATGTTGAATAGGAGTGGTGAGAGAGGGTATCCCTGTCTTGTGCCAGTTTTCAAAGGGAATTTTTCCAGTTTTTGACCATTCAGTATGATATTAGCTGTGGGTTTGTCATAAATAGCTCTTATTATTTTGAGGTACGTTCCATCAATACCGAATTTATTGAGCGTTTTTAGCATGAAGGGCTGTTGAATTTTGTCAAAAGCCTTTTCTGCATCTATTGAGATAATCATGTGGTTCTTGTCTTTGGTTCTGTTTATATGCTGGATTACGTTTATTGATTTGCGAATGTTGAACCAGCCTTGCATCCCAGGGATGAAGCCCACTTGATCATGGTGGATAAGCTTTTTGATGTGCTGCTGAATCCGGTTTGCCAGTATTTTATTGAGGATTTTTGCATCGATGTTCATCAGGGATATTGGTCTAAAATTTTCTTTTTTTGTTGTGTCTCTGCCAGACTTTGGTATCAGGATGATGTTGGCCTCATAAAATGAGTTAGGGAGGATTCCCTCTTTTTCTATTGATTGGAATAGTTTCAGAAGGAATGGTACCAGCTCCTCCTTGTACCTCTGGTAGAATTCAGCTGTGAATCCATCTGGTCCTGGGCTTTTTTTGGTGGGTAGGCTATTAATTGTTGCCTCAATTTCAGAGCCTGCTATTGGTCTATTCAGGGATTCAACTTCTTCCTGGTTTAGTCTTGGAAGAGTGTACGTGTCCAGGAAATTATCCATTTCTTCTAGATTTTCTAGTTGATTTGCGTAGAGGTGTTTATAGTATTCTCTGATGGTAGTTTGTATTTCTGTGGGGTCGGTGGTGATATCCCCTTTATCATTTTTGATTGCGTCTATTTGATTCCTCTCTCTTTTCTTCTTTATTAGCCTTGCTAGCGGTCTGTCAATTTTGTTGATCTTTTCAAAAAACCAACTCCTGGATTCATTGATTTTTTGGAGGGTTTTTTGTGTCTCTATCTCCTTCAGTTCTGCTCTGATCTTAGTTATTTCTTGCCTTCTGCTAGCTTTTGAATGTGTTTGCTCTTGCCTCTCTAGTTCTTTTAATTGTGATGTTAGAGTGTCAATTTTAGATCTTTCCTGCTTTCTCTTGTGGGCACTTAGTGCTATAAATTTCCCTCTACACACTGCTTTAAATGTGTCCCAGAGATTCTGGTATGTTGTATCTTTGTTCTCATTGGATTCAAAGAACATCTTTATTTCTGCTTTCATTTCGTTATGTACCCAGTAGTCATTCAGGAGCAGGTTGTTCAGTTTCCATGTAGTTGAGCGGTTTTGATTGAGTTTCTTAGTCCTGACTTCTAGTTTGATTGCACTGTGGTCAGAGAGACAGTTTGTTATAATTTCTGTTCTTTTACATTTGCTGAGGAGTGCTTTACTTCCAATTATGTGGTCAATTTTGGAATAAGTGTGATGTGGTGCTGAGAAGAATGTATATTCTGTTGACTTGGGGTGGAGAGTTCTATAGATGTCTATTAGGTCCGCTTGGTGCAGAGATGAGTTCAATTCCTGGATATCCTTGTTAACTTTCTGTCTCGTTGATCTGTCTAATGTTGACAGTGGAGTGTTGAAGTCTCCCATTATTATTGTATGGGAGTCTAAGTCTCTTTGTAAGTCTCTAAGGACTTGCTTTATGAATCTGGGTGCTCCTGTATTGGGTGCATATATATTTAGGATAGTTAGCTCTTCCTGTTGGATTGATCCCTGTACCATTATGTAATGGCCTTCTTTGTCTCTTTTGATCTTTGATGGTTTAAAGTCTGTTTTATCAGAGACTAGGATTGCAACCCCTGCTTTTTTTTGTTCTCCATTTGCTTGGTAGATCTTCCTCCATCCCTTTATTTTGAGCCTATGTATGTCTCTGCATGTGAGATGGGTCTCCTGAAGACAGCAGACTGATGGGTCTTGACTCTTTATCCAGTTTGCCAGTCTGTGTCTTTTAATTGGAGCATTTAGTCCATTTACATTTAAGGTTAATATTGTTATGTGTGATCTTGATCCTGCCATTATGATATTAACTGGTTATTTTGCTCATTAGTTGATGCAGTTTCTTCCTATCCTCGATGGTCTTTACATTTTGGCATGTTTTTGCAATGGCTGGTACCGGTTGTTCCTTTCCATGTTTAGGGCTTCCTTCAGGGTCTCTTGTAAGGCAGGCCTGGTGGTGACAAAATCTCTAAGCATTTGCTTATCTGTAAAGAATTTTATTTCTCCTTCACTTATGAAACTTAGTTTGGCTGGATATGAAATTCTGGGTTTAAAATTCTTTTCTTTAAGAACGTTGAATATTGGCCCCCACTCTCTTCTGGCTTGTAGAGTTTCTGCCGAGAGATCTGCTGTCAGTCTGATGTGCTTCCCTTTGTGGGTAACCCGACCTTTCTCTCTGGCTGCCCTTAAGATTTTTTCCTTCATTTCAACTTTGGTGAATCTGGCAATTATGTGTCTTGGAGTTGCTCTTCTGGAGGAGTATCTTTGTGGCGTTCTCTGTATTTCCTGAATTTGAATGTTGGCCTGCCCTGCTAGGTTGGGGAAGTTCTCCTGGATGATATCCTGTAGAGTGTTTTCCAATTTGGTGCCATTTTCCCCCTCACTTTCAGGCACCCCAATCAGACGTAGATTTGGTCTTTTTACATAATCCCATACTTCTTGCAGGCTTTGTTCATTTCTTTTTCTTCTTTTTTCTTTTGGTTTCTCTTCTCGCTTCATTTCATTCATTTGATCCTCCATCACTGATACTCTTTCTTCCAGTTGATCGAGTCGGTTACTGAAGCTTGTGCATTTGTCACGTATTTCTCGTGTCATGGTTTTCATCTCTGTCATTTCGTTTATGACCTTCTCTGCATTAATTAGTCTAGCTGTCAATTCTTCCACTCTTTTTTCAAGATTTTTAGTTTCTTTGCGCTGGGTACGTAATTCCTCCTTTAGCTCTGAGAGGTTTGATGGACTGAAGCCTTCTTCTCTCATCTCATCAAAATCATTCTCTGACCAGCTTTGATCCGTTGCTGGCGATGGGCTGTGCTCCTTTGCAGGAGGAGATGCGCTCTTATTTTTTGAATTTCCAGCTTTTCTGCCCTGCTTTTTCCCCATCTTTGTGGTTTTATCTGTCACTGGTCTTTGACGATGGTGACGTACTGATGGGGTTTTGATATAGGTGTCCTTCCTGTTTGATAGTTTTCCTTCTGACAGTTAGGACCCTCAGCTATAGGTCTGTTGGAGATTGCTTGAGGTCCACTCCAGACCCTGTTTGCCTGGGTATCAGCAGCAGAGGTTGCAGAAGATAGAATATTGCTGAACAGCGAGTGCACCTGTCTTATTCTTGCTTTGGAAGCTTCCTCTCAGGGGTGTACTCCACCCTGTGAGGTGTGGGGTGTCAGACTGCCCCTAGTGGGGGATGTCTCCCAGTTAGGCTACTCAGGGGTCAGTGACCCACTTGAGCAGGCAGACTGCCCCTTCTCAGATCTCAACCTCCGTGTTGGGAGATCCACTGCTCTCTTCAAAGCTGTCAGACAGAGTCGTTCGCGTTTCACGGGCTTCTGCTCCTTTAGCTGAGCCCTGTCCCCAGAGGCGCAGTCTACAGAGACAGGCAGGTTTCCTTGAGCTGCTGTGAGCTCCACCCAGTTCGAGCTTCCCAGCGGCTTTATTTACCTACTTAAGCCTCAGTGATGGCGGGCGCCCCTCCCCCAGCCTCGCTGCTGCCTTGCGGTTAGATTGCCGCAGACTGCTGTGTTAGCAAGGAGGGAGGCTCCGTCGGCGTGGGACCCTCCCGGCCAGATGTGGGATATAATCTCCGGTGTGCCTGTGTTACAGCGCAGTATTGGGGTGGGAGTTACCCGATTTTCCAGGTGTTGTGTGTCTCAGTTCCCCTGGCTAGGAAAAGGGACTCCCTTCCCCCTCGCGCTTCCCAGGTGAGGCGATGCCTCACCCTGCTTCAGCTCTCGCTGGTCGGGCTGCAGCAGCTGACCAGCACCGATTGTCCGGCACTCCCGAGTGAGATGACCCCAGTACCTCAGTTGAAAATGCAGAAATCACCAGTCTTCTGTGTCGCTCGCGCTGGGAGATGGAGACTGAAGCTGTTCCTATTCGGCCATCTTGCTCCTCCCCCCTCTATAATACATTTTTCAATGGGCTGAAATTTGGATTGTTGAGCATACTTGATTCACTTTATTGTGAGAATAATATTCCTTGTCTGCATGATTATACAATGTTGTTATGGTGAGTTGCACCCCAAGTATTTGAATATAAAGTAGTTAGTGTTCCTTAAGAGAACTGAACTTTTAAGTCAGTACTTAACACGTAATATGAAATATTGTTTTAAAGAGACCAAATGACTCCAAGCCTAAAATAGTTTAATGAAGTCATTGTGAATGTTAACATTGCTAATGAAAGACTCTTCAATCAGGTGGAGGAATCGTGTCAGCAGCCAGGATGGCATGGATAAAGGCAGGTCGCAGGGGCAAATGATGGCAGTATTTATCAAGTCCAATGTAGGGCATTGAGCACTCGATCTAAAAACCTCCAATGACTTATCTAGATATAGATGGTGTATTTTTACCTTATATAATCAGATGTTTAAATTTTAATGAACTCATCCAAGTTCGATGCTACATTTGCTAAAGCAATTTTCATTACAATTTGACTTTCCATGGTGGTGTACTGGAGAGGAGTTAGCAGCCTTAGCAGCCATGTATCATAAATAAACAAATCTTGGTGAGCAAAAAAAAATTGTATTGTTTTTAACAATGTAGAAAGGCAGTTATTTATTTTTAGGTTGCTTAAATTGAAATAAGCAGTGTTTCATGGATGATTGCCATGTTCCCTTTTATTCCAAAGGCAGATGAAAGAGTGATTCTCTCAGAACTGAGAAAAAGGCAAGTTCGAGTGGCATCACTTTAAATTCTGTTTTGATTTTTACACCTTAGATGGCCCCTAAATTACAAAACTTCTGTATGATTTCAAAACTTTAAAGCCAAAGGGAGCATCTTGTTGGTTTGCTGGCAGTATTGTTCTATACCATTTGGGTAAGCCCTGGGGCAAATGCATTGGTCAGGAATTCCAGAACTATTGTTTATTTTAAATAATTTAACCTTTTTGGATATTAACTTAAAATAAATCTTATCCCTAGCATTCACTCAAACAAAAATATCCTCAAAAATGACAAAATGAAAGTGACAGTTTAAAGTACGGATCTGAAATTTGAGGTGTAAACTATTGTCTACTTCCCAGAAATCTGCGGGCCAACTGTGCTCATACCAAGATCTCATCCAGCAAAGAGTTGCAGTATTTTTCCTTTTTTGCTATATCTGGCTTTATTTTTTTCAGTTCTATTGAGTTTAATTAACAAATGAAAAATCAAAGTTTGTACCATTTGACCAACATCTCCTCATTTTCCCTACCCTTCAGCCCCTGGCAACCAGCATTCTACTCTATTTCTACAAATTTGACTTTTTTTTTTTTTTTTTTGTTTAAGATTCCACATGTAAGTGATATGTACAGTATTTGTGTTTCTTTGGCTCATTTCACTTAGCAAAATGCCCTTCAGGTTCATTCATGTTGTCCCAAATGGCAGGATTTCCTTCATTTTTATGGCTAAAAGATATCCTGTTGTCTATATATACCACGTTTTCTCTATCTATTTGTACCTCCATGGATGCTTAGGTTGTTTCCATATTGTGGCCATTATGAATAATGCTGTAATAAACATGGGAATGCAGATATCAAAATTGTATTTCTTAGGGTGCAGGTTTAAGAGAAATACTTAAAACTTGGCAGATTCACAAAAGTAATGCCAATCATTGAGGTCTCTTGAGAGACAGCTGACTTTTCCAGATGACAGCCCCTTTTATTACTCACTTTACATTTATGCTACAATAATTTTGTTGAAAACATGTGTGACTTTGAGACATATCATTTATTATTTATGACCTGATATCATAGTTGCTTAGTATAAATAAATCAAAATTGTAAGGTCAGAGGAACAAATTATTTGAATTTAGGGATTAATGATGGAAGACCTCATTAATTAAGGCAAGGATTCAGACACCTTAACTCCCTTAAAACTTGCATGTACAACTCACATGTTGTGCTATTATTTATGCATAGGTATTTTTTCCCCAGACATACTTTATGCTGCTTAAGGCTAAGACCATATTTTACTTCCTTTAAACCTCACAATGTTAAAGCAGAAATACGATAAAATGTTTAATGAATGGAATTCAGAAACTACAGCAGATTGTTAAAAAAACAGGAATAACACCATTCTGTTCCTATATATACTGTACATATTTAAAAAGAGGAATTTACTTTAGAAGTAATGGGAAAAAAAACCTCTAACTTAGTAAGGATTAAGGCTTTAGTGGAGAAACATAAGGGCATAACAAACTATTATGTTTGAGGCTAATGGACAGAATAATTCAGATTCCTGTTTGATTTATGTTCTTTGAAGTGTTGCTAGTTCACCTAATTAATTTAAAACAGGCTTTAAACCTTAACCCAATTTTAAATTGAAATGGTAACCATCAGTCAACAGAAGATAAAGTTGCAGAATTATCTTTGGAAGAAATGTTAACACATCCCTTTTGGTCATTATTATTTTAGTTTAAAATTACTGCTAGATGTTAATAATATTGAGATAGATTATTTTAAAAATCTTAGTATGTCGACACTGAATTTTTTATATCTTTTTATCCCAGATTCAAAGTTATTATGGCCTTAAGCTAAATTTCAATACTCCATTTAATTCTCCAGGTATCTATAAACAAAAAAGACTGAATGTGAAATTGTAACTAAGCATAAATATTTGTATATGTGAATATGATATAGTAATTACTTCTTTTCCTAGAAAGATATTTGGAGTTCAACAAAATATAGACTGGATAAATATTATAACTTTACAATACAGAGAAATTAAAAATCCCTAGAGCCAACTGAGTAAAGGAGAAAATGGTTTTTGATTTTCCTTTATTCTGTATTTTTGAAGTTTTCTGTTCTGTGCCATGGACTGAAACTGATTTTTAGCACACCTATATTTAGCATTGATTTTAAATATTATTTACAAATCAACTCTTTTTGCTGATGTTTCATTCATACTACTTAATTTGCTCTTATATACCCAATACTAGTTGTTCTTGGAGGGAAATGAAGAATAATTTTAAAACTTCATTTTCTTTAACTTTTGCATACTGTTGCATTTTCATCCTTCAGGAGGTATGATTTTAGAGATAAATTCTCCTTGGTCATCCTCTCAATCTAAAATTACACTGGTATCAACTCTTAACTGTAGTTTTTTGAGGACTTTAACCTACATATGTATAATCATTTATGTTTAACAAAACATTTATTGATTAGCATTTAGAGGCTTCCCAATAGTGTGCTGTTACAAATTCTGTTGCTATAATCATCATTGCACTTATATGTCTGTGCTGTCGTTCCTTAGGCTATTTTTATAGAATATCTTCTCAAGAGTAAGAATGTTTAAAATTATTATAGTTCTATTTACAGTCAGGCTTAAGAAGCACTCTTTCATTGCATTTAAGAGCTTCTTAATAGGCTAATTCCTGCATTCTACAACCATATACACTAAAGAGAACAATAATTCAATGGAACAAATGTTTAATGATAGCAGTTACATGGCTACCTGACATTTATTTATTTATTTATTTTATTATTATTATTCTTATTTTTTGAGATGGAGTCTCTACCTGTCACCCAGGCCGGAGTGCAGTGGCGTGATCTCAGCTCACTACAAGCTCCTCCTCCCCGGTTCACGCCGTTCTCCTGCCTCAGCCTCCTGAGTAGCTGGGACTACAGGCGCCTACCACCACACCCGGCTAATTTTTTGTATTTTTTTAGTAGAGACAGGGTTTCACCATGTTAGCCAGGATGGTCTCGATCTCCTGACCTCATGATCTGCCTGCCTCAGCCTCCCAAAGTGCTGGGATTACAGGCGTGAGCCACCGCTCCCAGACGACATTTATTATATTTCTCTTGTTTGAGTCATCTTTGAAATTGTTCTTTTATTTACCATAAGAGTAGCTTCAAAGGTGACTCAAACAAGAGAAGTATGTTTTGAGTTTTGAAATAGCCATCCCGGCACAGAAAGGTAATTTTAGTGGCCTGAAAAATGTCTTCATTTTGAATGATTCACAGCATAGTTTAAGGACATATTAAGTTCAAATGTTGCCAGTGTATTTATTAGGTGTGATGGAGGAATATGAAAGTGAATCATACATATGATTTGTCTTAAGGATCTTAATAATTGTAAATGAAAGACAAGATTAAGCCCAAAAGAAAGTGAAAATGTTTCAGAGTAGTCAGGAAGTTAAAATTGAGGATTAAAAGGCTTTGAGAAAGGGAGGTGGAACCAAAAACATGTAATCAAGGAAGGTTTCATGGAAGATGTTCTTTGTTAAACTTTGATGGATAGATAGGATTTAAAACTACGGAAATGAAGGAGAGAGGCCTGCATTCTTACAACAACAACAAGAACTTTTGTTAAGTACTTCTTATTTCCTGGATTTGAGGCACTTTATGAATTAAGCACTTTATAATTTTAGATAATCTAATTTTTCAACAAACACTATGTAGATAGATACTGTTACTATCTACACTATATTGATAGGGAAACTGAGGTCCACAGAAATTTTGTAACTGGAAAATATCCGAGGGTTATTAAATGACAGCACTAAGATCTGAACCAAGGTCAGACGTAATAGCATGAACAAAACTTGAGGCCTTAAAACACAGAATTGGGAATGGTGAGCTATTGGGTTTAGGCAGAGTAACTGACAAATAAAGGCAAGTAGTGGTTGATGAGATTGGAAAGATCTCTCAGGATCAGTTATGGAGGTCATCAAATACTAGCTTAGGAAACCTGTAGAGAGTTTTTGACTAGCTAGTGACATAGTGGTTTTGGACAGGTTGAAAATAAGGCTAAAGAGAGGTTACTGGATTTTGTGACTAGGTAGTCATTCGTATAGTCATCACATTTATTCAGTAATTTCTGTGTGCCAGGATTGTGAGGCAAATGTTGCCAATGTTGAGAATAATTAGGATAGAGAAATGGCCATTGGATGTGGAAAAAAGGAGAAGGAACTGATCCTCCTCCATTATGTACTTTCTCTCCTACATTTAGCTTATCGACTTTTTAAAGGATCCGTTGGATCTTCTCTTACTAGTGAAGATGATAACAATAATAAAAATAATATCATTTATTGAACTTATATTTGTTAGACTATGTTGATTGCCTTATGTATATTGTCTTCTTTAACCTTCAAAATAACTTTATGAGGTAAAACAATATTAACTGTATTTTATAGATGAGGAAACTTAAGGTTGGAAGCTCAAGCAACTTGCTCATGGTTACTAATCGGTGAATCCAAGATTTAGTCAGTATTTGACTCCAAAGTCATCAGAATATAAAAGCTATGTTATAGCACTGCATTTTTTAAAAAACAGGTTCTGCTCTATGAGTTCTGAAGTGTCTTCACTCTTATTCTCAAATCTTGGAAACTACTGCTTAGCCATGTATTTTGTGTCTGATTCAGTCTGATTATTTCATAATTTTAGTTAATACAGTTTTTTCTGTTTTTAATACTATAACAAGTCAATCTTTTTTAGAGTGATAGTAGCAAAAATATATTCAGCAATTACTCTATGATAGTCAGTGCACTACCTGCTTCATACATAATAATCACGTTTAATCTTTGCACAACAATCCCACTAGGGTTATCATCATTTTACATTTGAGAAAACTGAGACAGAAAGCATATATACAGATACCAAGGTCAAAACCAGGATTTGAAATTGGCAGTCTGCCTCCATAGCCTGTGCTTCTAAGCACAGACATATGAGTCCTTTTGACAAATAAAGGGTGAGTTTTGAGGGTTTTTAGTTTTTTCTTTTAGGTGTTTTTTGCTGTTAACAATCATACTTACTTATGATCTGTGAACCTGTCTATGTTAGATTTTAAAAAGACAAAACCTGTCTTTAGCTTTCATAACTATCACTTTAAGTACAATTTTAGTGTTGCCAAAATTGCATTTTTCACTGCACACTAATTATTTATTTAGTTTCATTTAAAAATTTTAAAATAATTTTAATTTAATATATAATGGTTGTCATAGTTAGGGATATATTTGACATTTTGATCCAAGCATACAACTGCAATGATCACATCAGGATAATTGGAATATCTGTCACCTCAAACATTTATCTTTTCTTTTGTTGGGAACATTTCAATTCCTCTCTTCTAGCTATGTGGAAATATGCAGTAAGTTATTGTTGACTATAATCTCCCTATATAACAGTGAATACTAGAACTGATTCCTTCTAATTTCATTTTTGTACCTATTAACCAATTTCTGTTTATCCCCCTGCCTTTTACCATAACTAGCTTCTCATAACCACCATTCTACTCTCTACCCCCATAAGATCCACATTTTTAGCTCCCAGATATGAATGTGAAATCATCAGGGATATGCAATCAAAACCACAATGAGATATCATCTCACCTGAGTTAAAATGGCTATTATCAAAAAGACAAAAAATAATGGATGCTGGCCAGGATGCAGAGAAAGGGGAATGTTGGTATACTGTAAGTAGAAACACAAAGTAGTACTGCCACTGTGGAAAATAGTGTGTGGAAGTTCCTCAAAAACTAAAAATAGAACTACCATATGACCCAATTCCACTGCTGAGTATCTATCCAAAAGAATGGAAATCAGTATATTGAAGAGATATATGCATTCCCATGTTTATTGCAGCATTTCACAACAGCCAGGATATGGAATCAAACTAAGTGTCCAACCACAGATGAATGGATAAAGAAAATGTGGTATACATACACAATGAAATATTATGTAGCCATAAAAAGAGCAAAATCCTGTCATTTGCAGCAACATGGATGAAACTGGAGGTCATTATGTTAAGTGAAATAAGCCAAGATTGCATTTTAATGATAGCTAACTTTATCAAAAAATTTCACTTAAGGGATCATTATTTCATTGGATTTTGTAAACAATGAAAACTTTTAAAGATTAAATAAAATGCAAATTTTTATTTATATATTCCTATCATTTACTTAGCACTGGAATAGTGCTTGGAGAGAATAAGTTGACACATTTAAAAAATATTGTCTTTACACATGGTGTTTTGGAGACTTATTGGTGGCTTTTTGGTCCTCCCAAGTTATTCCTTGGCTGAAGGTATATTTGATAGTCATTTGGAAGGTTTCCTAAGGCTACAAAAATCTGTCTTTCTGTTTCAAAGAGTAAAATAGCTTGCCATGGGAAAATGACTCTCTCTCCTGGTCCGCTCATTCTACAGATGTCAGAGAGAAAAAATAAAGTCTATGTCTACATTTATCATTGCGCTGGTTTTCAATTAGTCTGCTCTGCCATCTTTTAGTAACTTCTATTCAAAGAGTTGTTTTGTCTTACAATTCTAGGTATGTTCTTTATGGATCAGCAGTGTATCTTTGTCTATAAGCATAGAAACAAGGAAGCTTTATTTATCCTAAGGTTTTGTTACCTTTCCTTTTCCATTTTCATATTAACTATTTGAAACTATTATTCTACATAGAGAGTGTGTGATGACACAGTTTTGGCCAGACAATGAGGAAACAAGGTATTTCTATTGCAGAATGTAAATAGATATAACCCTTCTGGAAGGAAATTCAGCAAATTTTACCCAAAGCCTCAAAAACATTTATATTCTTTGATCCAGTAAGTTTACTTACTGGGGTTTATTCTAAGAAAATAGAGGATATGTGTAAGGCTATGTGCACAAATATGTTTATTACATTGTTCTTTATAATATTGAAAAATAGAAAAAAATAGAAAAGTCTAAGAATAGGAGATTGGTTCAATAAAGTATGGTACCTCTATATTATAGAATACCAGTTAGCCATTAAACATTATGTTATAGAAAAATACTTACTGACATAAGGAAATGTTAATAGATGAATAGTTTACTATCATTTTATGTGTATGTTATTTAAAATACTAAAACTAAAATATCAACAATGGTTGTCTTTGTATAATGAAATTTTATGAGTGATTCTCCCCACCTTTTTGATCTTTATGTTTTCTTCTGTCTATATAGATATGAAACACTTTTATAACTGGTATAAAAAGTTAGCCAAATACAAAGTCAGTATTATCCAGAAAATTATTACATCTCTTATTTTCCTCTATTGTGTGATCTACTATACAGTTTTACTGATGATGATGAAATTAGAAATAAAAGAAATCTATTAATAACTGCAGAAAAAAATGGTGTATTATTAAGGTTTGCTGCAGTCATTTGTATATTGAAAGGATACCATATCTTTACCTGTTTAGAAAAGCAAAGGTGTTTTATTTGAGGCACAAACACTTCATCTGAACTGACCCTATGTGTTGTGACACCCTACAACATCTACCCCAACAAGCAGTGTTGATTATTTGCCATAATAATTAGGATTTCAGTAGAAATGGCCAGCCTCCATCTATAAGGTGTTCTTTCCTAATAGCTTTGCTGTACACTATACATACGTGGTGACCTATGCCCCCAAGTTCAACCATATTCCTTGTAAATGTGAAAATATGGTAGTTTCATCACTTCTCAAAAAAAGAGAAATAGGTACTCTGCAGTACTCTCAGTGCTTTCCATTGTCCTGCTGTTAGTGAAAATCACTTAAGATAAAATCTAACTAACAATGATTAGTTAAACAAATAGTGTCAAAAAGTTATGTCATACAATTTTTCCAGTTTTTTCATATAGCACTAAAACTGTTGTGAGAGCGAATTTGTCAAAAACAGTCTGTACCAGCTTTAGCCCAGTATAAATAAAGTGTGAAAGTAAACAATCCATCACACACACACATAATAAATAATATGCAAGGCACATAAGGAATGATTTTTTTTAAAGTTTAGATAGTCAATGAAAGTAGATTTGAATATTTTTATGAAATTAGACCAGAAATTTGAGTACAACATTAGAAAGACTGAAATCTGAAGCAAAATTTTTAGTGAAAAGAGGAAGCACATGAGAAATAGAGGTATTTGTTGAACTATTGAAATACTCCAAAGAAACTAGTTTCTATTTTTATGAAAAACAATGAAGTCTGTAGGTAAATATTTATAAGATAAGTCATATTGGGAGCCATCTTTAAAAAATCAGACATTTTGTCTTTTTTTTCGGTGTATGTTTTACATAGTTGAGGTTGTACCCCACAAATATATTGGTATCTTACTTTCCATTTAATATGCTATTATGCTATATATCTTCCTTTGTCATTAACATCTTTTGTTCTTAATATTCAGGGGTTACACGGCATTACAGTTTTGGTGTTCTATAATTTAATTAATCTTTCTCTTATTGTCTTTTTTTTTTTTTTTTTTTTTTTTTTACTTTTAAATAATGTAGCACTAAACACCTTGGAGCATAAATCTTAATCTGCACTATTGCCTTCAGACAGGAAATACTAAGGTGAATGATTGAACATTTTTAAGACTCAATACATTTTGCGAAGTTATTTTGAGAAGATGAACTAATTTATACTTTTTAAAGCAATAGTATGTAAAACAAAATGAATTACTTGCATTTACTGAGATATTTGAAGCAAGTCACTTTTGAATACAAATAAAAGGTAAATTCTTTATGATAAAAGTAAACTTTAATATAGAAACCTTGTGATTCTTATAGTTTTTTTTACTGTTTCTCAACTAAAAATATTAAAATGAATGTTATTTGAATGACTAAGATATAGTGTATTTATACAAATATATAATTTCAGCCGGGCGCGGTGGCTCAAGCCTGTAATCCCAGCACTTTGGGAGGCCGAGACGGGCGGATCACGAGGTCAGGAGATCGAGACCATCCTGGCTAACACGGTGAAACCCCGTCTCTACTAAAAATACAAAAAACTAGCCGGGCGAGGTGGCGGGCGCCTGTAGTCCCAGCTACTCGGGAGGCTGAGGCAGGAGAATGGTGTGAACCCAGGAGGCAGAGCTTGCAGTGGGCTGAGATCCAGCCTCTGCACCCCAGCCTGGGTGATAGAGCGAGACTCCGTCTCAAAAAAAAAAAAAAAAAAAATATATATATATATATATATATATATGTATGTATGTATAATTTCAAACAGTGACTTCTATTGGGGAAAACCAGGAAACAGGAATTCTGAATTTTGACCTTGGCCCTCCTACTAACTGATCTTGGGTATGTACTTAGCTCCCCTAGAGTTTAGTTTTCCCCATCTGTAAAATAAGTGTATTGGATCACATGATCCCTAAGGGATGAAAAGCAAGAGCTAAATGAGTAGTAATTATTATAAAGAAGTTCTTGCTCTTTTTAAGATGCTAATCCTTTATTATTTGAGATGTTCTTATGTGCAGCAAGTCATTAAATAAATAGAGTTACCTTCAATGTGTGCTTTTTACTCTGCTGTGGTCTGAATGTTGTTGCACCTCCAAAGTTCGTGTTTGAAAATGTAATCACCAATATAATGGCATTAGGTGAGACATTTGGGAGACAATTAGACCGTGAGGGCAGAGCTCTAGTAAATCGAATTAGTGCCCTTGTAAAAGAGGCTCCAGAGAGTTGCCTTGCCCCCTTTCTGCCATGTGAGGTTAGAGTGAGACTTCTCAGCCTTGAGAGCTGTGAGAAATAAGTATTTGTTGTTGTGGTATTTTGTTACAGCAGCCCAAATGGACAAAGATACACTCTTTTGGCTCTCTCTTCATTCAGTCCAAGGGTGTTCTGCTAGGTTTTGGCTACTTTTCATTTCTTTTATCAAATATTTGTTAAGTCTTATTAGGGAAAGTCTAGAGGTATTCTGCTTTACTAGTATGACCATATCTTAATAACCCTGGTATGAGTAACATACTGTATGAATAATTAATTTGTTTTAGAGCAATGGGTTTCTAAAAATGAGGTATCATAGTTTTTAGTAATTGTGTTAAATTACTATTAAGAGGGTCAAATAATAGATTTTAAGTAATTTTTTGGTTTAAACAGATCTTGTCAACTAGATAATAGAGAGATTAAGAGCTGCTTTGCACTTAGGTTTCATGTTTTTATTACAAAGATCAATTGTACTTATAAGAAAACACTGAAGGAAATTAGATTATATATACTAATTAATAACATCCAGAGAATGATAAAAATATCATTGTTTGTATTCATGCTGTGACAAAATACCTGAAGGAAAAGTTCAATTTTCGTATTTTTCATTATTGATTCATTTAATAACTTTGATATGTAATCGTATAGGAGATTAGGAATGAACCTTGCTTGATGTTTCTCTTTTCCTCATTTCTCACATTTAATCCCTGAATTCTATCTTTTTTCGGTAAGATGTGTATCTGGAATCTATTCATTTCTCTTCATTCCTACTGCCACTTCTTTGGTTCAGGCCATCATCATCCCCTGATTGAAATTATGTAACATTCTTCTAATTTGTCTCCTGTCCTCCAGTTTTGTTTTACTCAATTGTCTATAGAGTAGCCAGGATATTTTAAACCTGATTATGCTGATGGTTTCTCATTTCCCTAAGGGTAAAGCTCATACTCTTTAAATGGCTCCTGAGACTTACCATGACTGGGCCTCGCTTCTCATCTCTCCCCTCTGTTCTTACACTTTATGATCTAACCTATTCTATATTTGCCATTCCTTGAATGTGACTAGCTCAGAATCTTCTGTTTTAACAGTACTTCCCTAGGGAAATCCTCTCTGATCCCTACATTAGGGTAGGATGTCTTGCTACTGCTTTCACATCAACTTTTAATTCTTCAGTTATAACAAAACATACTTGTTTGATTTATCTGCTTTCTGTGATGTCAGGTTTTGTGTTGTTTGTTATGGAGTCCCTAGCACCTATACGGTACCTGACACACAGATGTTCAATATTTTCTACAGGAAAGAATGAATATAGAAAGAGAGATGATGTAGCTTAGGAAGGCTTTATTCAGGCTGTTCATAATGTGAGGGCTGTTTCAGGATGATATGTTGTACTTGGTGTCTTAATTTTGAATGTAGTTGAATTGACTATAATCTTAGTTTTTTTTTTTTTTTTGGTTTGTGTTTTCTTTATTTCTAAAACACAACCTTTTGTCACATGGTAAAGAGAAAGCATTTCTAATTATAATTTTTGAGATATTGATTCTATTATTAGAACACTTTATCAATCTTAAAGTTTCCTGATTCTGCTATGTTGTGGTAAAAGAAAACAGTACTCAAACTTTGATAATTAAGACACAGTGAAAATTCATGATAAAAATGCCAGTAACTTACATAGGTTTCATTACTTGACTTAACCATGCAGTTTTAGAATTTGGTAATACCACATTATCTTTTACATGTAAACTCTTTAGAAGATATTAAATAAAAAGATAAAATGTATGTTGGTCTGAAGAATCTGAAACATAAATGAAATCCCTGAAAATTAAAACGGGAATATGTGTTTACCTATTTACTATTTACGCAACTATCAAAGATTGCCAAAATAAAACTCCTCTGTAGGCGCTCATCATTTTGATGGGTGGATAAGTGATGATGCCCGTAGTCTGGAGGGAAGATTCCTTCAAGAGAGTACAATTTTGCTTGGCAAATCTTTTGCATGTTAAACTCTTTAGAAAAAGAAATTAAATAAAAATATAAAATGTATGTTCGTATGACGAATCTGAAACATAAATGAAATTCCTGAAAATTAAAAGGTGAATATGTATTTACCTATTTACTATTTACACAACTATCAAAGATTGCCAAAATAAAAATCCTTGTTAGACACTCATCATTTTGATGGGTGGATAAGTGATGATATTCAGAGTTTGGAGGGAAGATTCCTTTAAGAGAATATAATTTTGCTTGGTAAGTCATAAAGCCTAAAGCTTAGTCACGTATAGAGAAAGCTGCCTAATAATTAAGAGTTGACATTTTAACACGGTATTTGCAACAGACACATTGGATACTTAATTAAAAGGAGAACTGCTTATTTTTAAAGGACTGAAAAAATTTGACTCTCCTTGGCAAATGAAATCTTCATAGTATCAGAAATGGGAAATCTGAAGGATGTGGCTCATTCTCTGTTTGGATGATGCAGAATTGCTCTAAGCAGTAAGCTTACTGTTTTCAGACAGCATTAGCAGCATCAGCAAATACAACTGTGTCAGTCTCTCTTAGTATGGGGTGTTTGTAACTGCACAGGGGAGATGATAAATAGTATATGATTTGACATCTTGATGATGGCTTAAACAGATACTGATGGACAGATCTGCTGTTTGATATTTTTTTCACTAGCCCTGAAGATGCTGAGACATAGAGATGGCTGTGATTATCTTTTGTAAGACAGGAAATGCAGTCTTTAGGGGTTTCTGGAAATAGAAAGGTCATGCAGTCTGGAACCTGTGAGCCTTTTCAATCTCTAAGTCATCAGGTATGACCTCATGAATTATGATGATAATATTAGAATGTAGGGTGCTTGTTTTTTCTAGTTCTTACTCATTGAAAATATGTTGATTAATGTAATTGTTTATTGTCAGAATTTCCTTAGGATATTTGAACAAGTAAGATTTACGGCAGCTGAACAATATGATTATTAGAAATGTGTGTGTATGTGTGTGCCTGTGCGTGTGTATGTGTTTAAATTTGTGTTTACTTTAGCTTTATGGGGGAGAGGGTGGTAAAGGAAGAGATTCTTTGAATGTAATTAAAAGCAAGGTTTGGGGCACTTCAGATTTTTCCAGATTAAGCCTGAATAGAGTCAATCTTTATATTTTACTTCAAGTGATAAAAATAGTATAAATTGATCAAATTGATAAGGATACATCATAGCTAGCTGCTTACAGATAGTGATATATTACAAATATTTTTATTATTTGGAATTTCTTAAGCATGGAAACTGATGCTGCTACCAGTGTAGTATGCTATATAGCAATGAAAGTTTGGTGAATAGAATCATCTTTGTCAGCATCTGACCTATAAACTAATTTCCTGAAATTTATGTTGCATTATCTGAACTGTTTTAAAGACATCGGTTTTAATCATTTCTGAGATCTATTGAAATACTGATGCTCTTGGTGCTTTTAAGGTAGATATATACTAATGCATTGTTCATAGATGAAAGCAGACTATAAATCTGTTTTTCACAAAGAAAGCTTGTGACATTTAAGCTTGTTGAAGATTTTTTTACCCAGAGAGCTTCGTCCTTTGCTTACTTTCATTTTCAAACTGAAAATACTTGACTATATTAAACATGCAAATGATTTGGATTTCAATGTCCATTTTGTCCTGAAACTCTGCCATTTATTTTAAACTATTTTCACCCATCAAGTTATATATAATGCATTGACTTTGATTTGTTATAGCATATCCTCAGAATTATATACTTGGGTAAGAAACTACCTATATTTGACATTCAGATTTTGAAGGAAATATATTTCATTTTTTAAAATATTGCACATACTTCTGCCTCAATGTTAGAGAACTTTTCAGGTACTCCATATTAAATAAAGTAATCAAAAAGAGATAAACATGTTGCAGCAGTTCTCAACAGCAAGATGGTTTTGTCTTCATGATTCTGTAGCCTGATTGTAATTTAATCCTTTATCAGGGTGAAATGACATAGATTTAAAAATGAATATATTTAAGGAAGTCTGAAACAATGAATTGATTCAGTTAAGGGGTAAGTTTCTCCTTTTTAATTAAAAACACATTCTGCCTACTGATATTGACTATAATTTATATGTTATTCAGGCTACTTAGCCAGCTTATATTCTTATTAGTAGGGAAGATTGGCATATTCTTAAGCTTGATTAATTTTGAAATGATTTGAATATACCTTTTAATTGCAACAAAACCTGTCTAATCTGTTAAAATTTATTTCCAGTATTTGCATGTATTAGTCATTATGAGTACATTCTGTTTCTTGGCATTGCTTTGGGATTCCTCTTGGTATTGGTTTCACAGCATTCTGCTATTTTTCACTGTATTCCTGACCTTTCAAGAGAACCAAACTGTAAAGATTTTTGGTTACTTTCCTTTAGTAGCATTTAAGTGAGGATATCTCGATAATTTTGTAAGGTGGAAAACAATTACTATTTTAGAATTGTTATTTCTGTCACAAATCAGAGAAATTTTTCTCTGTTACTATTTCAAAATACACTACAATAAAAAGCAAAGACTGGTTAGAATGTAGTTAAATGCAATGTCAATCTTTCTTCTTGCGTGGCAAGATAATCTTGCCCTTTGGAATGATAAAACTGGTTGTAAACTTGCCCAGTAATGATTGGTCATCTTCCTTACAAAGGTTGCCTTCATTTATACTATTTTACATGTATTTCATGATACATCATAAAGGTTTCTAAAGGTAAGCTGCCAATAAAAAACTATTTGAGTAATTCTTCAATTCAGTAAACATAGTAAAGGCTGATCATTGCATGATACTGTATGGATTTGGTGTTAGGAGGAATGCAGAAAAGAAAAAGTCATTTCCTGCTTTCAAGGAGATTAGAAAATGTGTACAATAAACTGTATTCACACTTTGAATTTACTTTTGGTAGGCAGTATGCTACAATCAGTTTTAACTTAATCTATAAGCTGATTAATCCTAGAAGGAGTTACATGTAACTTCTTTTTCCTCATGCAAATTTCTTGATATTAGATAAATGAAGGCTTAGGTCAAACTGTATAATTATGCATCCCATAACTTTATTTAAAATTGCATTAAAGACTTTTAGAATGCATGATTTCTTGTACAGGGCTTTATAAACTGTGAATCAGTAAAATAGCTTTGCATGTTGTATAAGCCATCATTGTCAGTCTGAGACTGAAGGTGGACCTAGTTCACTGGCAGGAGGCAGAAGTATCAGCTCAGCATAGAGACTTGATCAATCCTGTCTAATTCCAGGCTCAATGTGGGTAATTGAGTATTATGGAAGGAGTTTTTACTGTATAGGGATAAAACTTGGCAATAAAGAGTAGCAAATATGGAAGTGTCTGTTACGAACTAGGTCATTTAGAGAGTCCTTTGAATAAAATGGGGGAATAGGATTTACCTCAGGCTCTGAGAAAGCAGATCAGGACCAACTAATTACAGAAGCGGACCTTAGCTGCTGCTTGGTGAAGAGTAAGGCCATTACTCTCTTCTCTTTTATTCCAATATGCTTGCTGAATTTGCAGGAAGGTGGGTAGAGAAGATGCAAAGTGCTTGTTTCCCCAGAATCCCAAACTGGAACACGCTTCCTAATAGTGCCTCCAAAGTGCCTGTTTGCTTGTATTAGAGCAATAGAAAGTTGATTTGCAAATTCTTCTGGTTTGTAACGGCTGGCTTCAGTAAGAGGCTAGTGCAATAGTTCAGTGTCTGGACTGCCATGTTCCCTGGGTTCAGTTCTTAGCTATGCTACTTACTAGCTGTATCATCTTGGCTTGTTTCCTGATATGTAATATAGGGATAATGATGGCACCTACCTCAGAGAGTTGTGGTAAACATTAAGTGAGTTAATGTATATGAAACACTTTTAAGAGTACCTGACATATAGCAAACATATTATTGTCAACATCCTTTGTCGACAGACTTTGTTATAGACATTCTAAGAGGTTGGATGGGCTATTGGCAGGACTTTGTAACAGTCATCATGCAGTTTATTTTGTTCCCTCTCCCTTACTCTCTTTATCAAATAAGAAATTATATATGCTACACTGAAATAAAGATAGTTACAAAAATGCAAACAAAGAACAACATGCTATATCCAATTCAATTCTAACATTTACTGACAATAAGAATTGTGACTTGATGAAAGATTTTGTGTTTAAACTTTGCATCTACCTACCAGGCTGATTCAAACTCTCTTAGAATTCTGTGTGTAGCTTCTTTGCTTCTCTGTATTATACCAACTACTTTATTCATGACTGAAAGATTACTAGGACTTTGGGAAAATTTAACAGCAACTTAAGGTCTTTCTTGTTTATTGTTTAAGACTAAAATTAAGGGGTTAAAAAAAAAGCCTTTCTTTAAAGGCTTAAAGAAAATAATAGGGGCAAATTTACCTAGATTTAGTGACACTTAGTCATTAAAAGTGTCCAGGACAAAAAATTTTACTGAAAGTCAAACACAACTTGTTTTTAATAATTTTATTTCTTGGCATTTTTGTTCTAGATGAAACACTAAATGAAATATATTATAAATAGAATACTACATATGTAAATAGAACAATTCAAGTTCCCATTTGATAGAGTATAATATTTTGAATGCTGGTGATTATTTAACGTAAAAACATTAATCTGCTTAAAATTCTCAATAAACTTCAAAGACAAGTGAGTAATATGATATTTGGATTAAATTTATCTGCTTAAATATGGCATTTTGTTACATCTCTGAATTTCACTTCTCTTCTCTGAAGAAATTTCCTCAGTGTGCTGCTGTTTCCCCCAAATTGGCACAGAGTCAGTTGAATCTCAGTGCAATTTTTAAAAACAAATATACAAAACTCTACAATGTTCTAGAAAGAACTGTACTGGGCAAGGATATAAAAGTCTGTAGGTCTCTGCCTTCAGGAGGTCACAGGTAATGGGTTGTAACTACAAAATACAAGTAACTATGACAGAATATGGAAAGTAGTGAATGCCATGAGGTAGGTCTTGAAGACTGGCCAACATAGAGAAAAGGTCATTTCAGGAAGAAGAAACATCATTAAAGGTAGGGAGGCAGAAAGCAAATAATAGAATAGTTCATTTTGGCTATAGCCTAGTGGGATAACTTAGACTTATCACAGAAAAGGTGTGTTGGGACCAGATAAGTATAGAATCTTGAATGCTAGATTATGGTTTCTAAACTGAGAACATTTCTTTGCTGATGTACTTATTCCTGGAAAAAATAAAATATAAAACAAAAAGAGCAGTACCTATATTTTGAAGTCATTTGCAGAGCTCTAACCCTCTTGAGACTTTGAGAATGAAAATTAAATTCCTGAGTAGATTTAGTAGTTAGTAGACAAGGTAGGGGGTAGAAACAAACTGAAGGATTTTAATAAAATTTTCTATCAAAATTGCACATGAGAGCATTTCTCAGTCTATCCACAAGCACTCAAAAGTCCTAGATTTCAGATCCTAAGAGACCTCCTGCTTGTCCGTGATGTAAACTCCATTTTATTGGTACGTAATCTGATTTAGCTTTGGCTTTGTTTTTGACATTTCCTAAAGCAAGGACAATCTAGTGGGATCATTTTAATACAATGAATACTCATGTTACTATGGTGAATAGTTGGATAAAAAGGACTTTGTCTTAGGGAAAATTGGAAATTAAAATTGCCATTTTGAATCACAGAAGTCACCGAATATTTTACCTTTGTTCTTTGTTCATTTAAAAATGATAAAGTAAACCATGTTTGCAAATACTTTTAATATCGCCTTTTTCTACTCCATACACCAGAGGCATTTTAGTATTGCCTGAGGTTAGTAAAAAAGCTGGATACCTTCCAAGAGCAGATTTCCTTTAGATGTGACAGCTGGGATGTGATTTTTGGTATCAGATGCAGGAAGACGTCATTTGTACATGGTAATTGTGAAAAAATTGGAACCTATTACTCTCACTTAGTATAAATGATCTGTAAAAAGTATGTCAGAAGTAAAACTCCTGGAATTCTACAGGGAGAGTTAAAATAAAACCAGACACAGGTGCTCACTTGACTCTATTTTTAGAACAATAGGAGACTCATATAATGGAGAATACTCTGTACTTCCTGTATAAATCTACATTATTTAAAAGTCGTATTTTCTAGAAGTTCTTGTGAAGTTGTCCTTATTAATCTTTGCAATTTCACATTGCCTAGGAAAGAGCCATTCACCTGGTAGGAACCCAACAAATTTTCAGTACTTGTTTTAGAATCAGAGTCCCATTTCTGAAAGAAACCTTGGATATCACTGGGCTTCGAGTTGCTTTAAATGTTTAAACACAGTTTTGTTTCTCAAAAAGCAAATAAAAGGCATTTAGAGGAAAAGGACCCTTTCTTCATCTTAAGACTTTTAAAAATGGCAATACAGGAAGATTGATAACAACAATAAGTTAAAGGAGAATTCAATATTCCTCCATGAAACTACTCTTTCTAAAAGGCAACAGAGACTGGTTCCAGTGAAGCATATTATGATGTGTGGCATGTAAATGTATACCATTATTTTTGTATACCAAATGTATACTACTCATTTTTTCCACAAATTCAATTTAATCTCATAAGAGTTTATTGAGGCTACTGTATAACATGGAGGAAAGCTGTATACCACAGTAGCAAGGAGCTAGGGTTCCAGAGCGGGACTCCTGTGTTAGAATCCTATATCTTCCACTTTACTGGTAATTTTTGACTTAGGAAAGTTACTTAATCTCTCTTTTCTTCAGCGTTTTCATCTGTGAAATGAGGACACTAATATGTTAATCTCTAGAGTTGTAATGAAAATCAAATAAATTAATAAATTAATACTTCAAACAGTGCCTAGAGTGTTTGATACAATGCCTAACTTAATAAACATTGGTTATTATAATTATCCCCACTGAACTAGGTAGACGCTACAAATATGTATGTGTATATTAAATATGCATATATATACACACACACACTATACATCCTATGTAAACACAATTTTAGTATGTATGTATATCTATACATACGTATACATTCTACCTTAAGCATATATAGTATACTGAAAAAGAAATTTAGTAGCTTGCCCAAGATCAAAATTGCCAGCAAAGTATAGGATGATTTAAGTTTCAAACCCAGAAAGTCTAGCTCTACAGCTGTTGGTCTTAACTACTGTTTCATACTGTTTAGAATATAAACACCTAAATTAGATAGCTATGTATAAATTAGTATATTCTAAATGCCAAATTGAGACTGAAGCCATGAAGGTAAACTGAAACTACTGTGAAAAGACTTAATGGAAGAATTGTGACTTTTATTTTATTTTAAGTTCTGGGGTACATGTGCAGGATACACAGGTCTGTTACATAGGTAAATGTGTGCCAAGGTGGTTTGCTGCACCTATCAACCCATCACCTAGGTATTAAGTGGTATTAACCAGCATGCATTAACTATTTTTCCTGATGCTCTCCCTCTTCTCTCACACGCCGCAGCAGACCCCAGTGTATGTTTTTCCCCTCCCTGTGTTCATGTGTTCTCATCTTTCAGCTCCCAGTGAGAACTTGTGGTATTTGGTTTTCTGTTCCTGTGTTAGTTTTCAGATGATAATGGCTTCCAGCTCCATCCATATCCCTGTAAAAGACATGATCTCATTTCTTTCTATGGCCACATAGTGTTCCAGGGTGTGTATTGTACCACATTTACTTTATCCAGTCTATCACTGATGGACATTTGGGTTGATTCTATGCCTTTGATATTGTGAGTAGTGCTGCAGTGAACATATGCATGCATGTATCTTTATAATAGAATGATTTATATTCCTTTGGGTACATACCTAGTAATGCGATTACTGGGTCAAATGGTATTTCTGGTTCCAGGTCTTTGAGGAATTTCCACACTGTCTTCCACAATGTTTGAACTAATTTACATTCCCACCAAAAATGTAAAAGTGTTCCTATTTCTTCACAGCCTCGCCAGCATTTGTTGTTTCTTGACTTCTTAATAATCACCATTCTGACTGGTGTGGGATGATATCTTATTGTGGTTTTAATTTGCATTTCTCTAATAATCAGTCATATTAAGCTTTTTAAAATATGTTTTTTGGCTGCTTATATATCTTCTTTTGAGAAGTGTCTGTTCATGTCCTTTGCCCACTTTTTAATGGGGTTGTTTTTTTCGTGTAAATTTGTTTAAGTTCCTTGTAGACTCTGGATACTAGGCCTGTGTCAGATGGATGGATTGCAAAAATCTTCTCCCATTCTATAGGTTGTCTGTTTTCTCAATAGTTTCTTTGGCTGTGCAGAAGTTCTTTAGTTTAATTAGATCCCATTTGTAAACTTTTGCTTTTGTTGCAATTGCTTTTGATATTTTTGTCATGAAATCTTTGCCCATGCCTATGTCCTGAATGATATTGCCTAGATTTTCTTCTAGGGTTTTTATAGTTTTGGGTTTTACATTTAAGTCTTTAATCCATCTTGAGTTAATTTTTGTATAAGATGTAAGGAAAAGGTCCATTTTCAATTTTCTGCACCATTTATTAAATAGGGAATACTTTCTCCATTGCTTATTTTTGTCAGATTTGTTGAAGATCAGACAATTGTAGATGTATGGTCTTATTTCTGAGTTCTTTGTTATGTTCCATTGGTCTATGTGTCTGTTTTTGTACCAATACCATGCTGTTTTGGTTACTGTAGCCTTGTAGTATAGTTTGAAGTTGGGTAGGGTGATGTTGCCAGCTTTATTATTTTTTGCTTAGGATTGCCTTGACTATGCCAGTTCTTTTTTGGTTCCATGTGAATTTTAAAATAGTTTTTGCTAATTCTGTGAAGAATATCAGTGGTAGTTTAATCATTGAATCTATAAATTACTTTGGGCAGTATGGCTATTTTCGTGATGTTGATTCTTCCTATCCATGAGCATGGATTGTTTTTCCATTTGTTTGAGTCTTCTCTGATTTCTTTGAGCAGTGGTTTGTAGTTCTCCTTGAAGAGGTGCTTCACATTCCTTGTTAGCTGTTTTCCTAGGTATTTTGTTTTCTTTATAGCAATTGTGAATGGGAGTTCATTCATGATTTGACTTTATGCTTGTCTGTTGTTGGTGTATAGGAATGCCTATGATTTTTGCATGTTGATTTTGTATCCTGAGATTTTGCTGAATTTGCTTATCTGCTTAAGAAACTTTTGGCCTGAGATGATGGGGTTTTCTGGGTATGGGATCATGTCATAGGCAAACAAAGACAGTTTGATTTCTTCTCTTTCTATTTCAATACGCTTTATTTATTTATTTATTTTTGCCTGATTGCCCTGGCCAGAACTCCCAATGCTATTTGAATAGGAGTGGTGGAGAGCATCCTTGTCTTGTGCCAGTTTTCAAGGGGAATGCTTCCAGCTTTTGCCCATTCAGTATGATATTGGTTGTGGGTTTGCCATAAATGGCTTTCATTATTTTGAGGTATGTTCCTTCAAACCTAGTTTATTTAGAGTTTTTAACATGAAGGGATGTTGGACTTTATCAAAGTCCTTTTTCTGCATCTATTGAGATAATCATGTGGTTTTTGTCTTTAGTTCTGTTCATGTGATGAATTCTGTTTATTGATTTGCATATGTTGAACCACTCCTGCATCTCAGGGATGAAGTAGACTTGATTGTGGTGGATAAGCTTTATGATGTGCTGCTGGATTCAGTTTGCCAGCATTTTCTTAAAGATTTTTGCATTGATATTCATCAGGGATATTGGCCTGAAGTTTTCTTTATTTGTTGTATCTCTTCCAGGTTTCGGTGTCAGGATGATGCTGGCATCATAAAATGGGTTAGAGAGGAGTCCCTCCTTTACAATTGTTTGGAATAGTTTCAGAAGAAATGGTACCAACCCCTCTTTGTACCTCTGGTACAATTCAGCTGTAAATTCATCTGGTCCTGGGCTGTTTTGGTTGGGAGGCTATTTATTACTGCCTCAATTTCAGAACTTGTTATTGGTCTCTTCACGGAATCAACTTCTTTGTAGGTCAGTGTGAGGAGGGTGTATGTGTCCAGGAATTTATCCATTTCTCCTAGATTTTCTAGTTTATTTGCACAGAGGTGTTCTGATTGTTGTTTGTATTTCTGTAGGGTCAGTTGTGATATCCCCTTTATCATTTTTACTGTGTCTATTTGATTTTTCCCTCTTTTCCTCTCTGTTAGTCTAACTAGTGGTCTATCTATTTTATTAATTTTTTTTTTTAAAAACCACCTCCTGGATTCGTTGATTTTTTGAAGGGATTTTTTGTGTCTCTCCCTCCTTCAGTTCTGCTCTGATCTTGCTGATTTCTTGTCTTCTGCTAGCTTTGGGGTTTGTTTGCTCTTGATTCTCTGTAAATAGTTCTTTTAGTTGTGGTGTTAGGATGTGGGTTTGAGATATTGCTAGCATTTTGATGGGAGCATTTAGTGCTATAAATTTGCCTCTTAACACAGCGTTAGCTGTGTCCCAGAGATTCTGGTATGCTCTCTTTGTTCTCAATAGTTTCAAAGAACTTCTTGATTTCTGACTTAATTTTATTATTCACCCAGAAGTCATTCAGGAGTGGGTTGTTCAATTTCTATGTAGTCATATAGTTTTGAGCGAATTTCTTTTTTATTTTTTATTTTTTATTTATTTATTTATTTTTTTATTATACTTTAAGTTCTAGGGTACATGTGCATAACATGCAGGTTTGTTACATATGTATATCTCTGCCATGTTGGTGTGCTGCACCCATCAACTCGTCAGCACCCATCAATTCATCATTTATATCAGGTATAACTCCCCAATGCAATCCCTCCCCCCTCCCCCCTCCCCATGATAGGCCCACGTGTGTGATGTTCCCCTTCCCGAGTCCAAGTGATCTCATTGTTCAGTTCCCACCTATGAGTGAGAACATGCAGTGTTTGGTTTTCTATTCTTGTGATAGTTTGCTAAGAATGATGGTTTCCAGCTGCGTCCATGTCCCTAGAAAGGACGCAAACTCATCCTTTTTTATGGCTGCATAGTATTCCATGGTGTATATGTGCCACATTTTCTTAATCCAGTCTGTCACAGATGGACATTTGGGTTGATTCCAAGTCTTTGCTATTGTGAATAGTACCGCAATAAACATACGTGTGCATGTGTCTTTGTAGTAGAATAATTTATAATCCTTTGGGTATATACCCAGTAGTGGGATGGCTGGGTCGTATGGTACATCTAGTTCTAGATCCTTGAGGAATTGCCATACTGTTTTCCATAATGGTTGAACTAGTTTACAATCCCACCAACAGTGTAAAAGTGTTCCTATTTCTCCACATCCTCTCCAACACCTGTTGTTTCCTGATTTTTTAATGATTGCCATTCTCACTGGTGTGAGATGGTATCTCATTGTGGTTTTGATTTGCATTTCTCTGATGGCCAGTGATGATGAGCATTTTTTCATGTGTCTGTTGGCTG
>NC_045444.1:47459930-47551488 GCF_002776525.5 Piliocolobus tephrosceles
GCGCAGTATTGGGGTGGGAGTTACCCGATTTTCCAGGTGTTGTGTGTCTCAGTTCCCCTGGCTAGGAAAAGGGACTCCCTTCCCCCTTGCGCTTCCCAGGTGAGGCGATGCCTCGCCCTGCTTCAGCTCTCACTGGTCAGGCTGCAGCAGCTGACCAGCACCGATTGTCCGGCACTCCTGAGTGAGATGACCCCAGTACCTCAGTTGAAAATGCAGAAATCACCGGTCTTCTGTGTCACTCGCGCTGGGAGATGGAGACTGGAGCTGTTCCTATTCGGCCATCTTGCTCCGCCCCCCTGAGCGAATTTCTTAATCTTGAGTTCTAATTTGATTGTGCTGTGGTCTGAGAGACTGTTGTGATTTCAGTTCTTTTGCATTTGCTGACGTGTGTTTTACTTCCACTTATGTGATCAGTTTTAGAGTAAGCACCATGTAGTGCTGAGAAGAATGTATATTCTGTTGTTTTGGGGTGGAAAGATCTGTAGATAACTGTCAAATTCACTTGATCCAGAGCTGACTTCAAGTCCTGAGTATCTTTATTGATTTTCTGTCTTGATGATCTGTCTAATATTGACAGCAGGGTATTATTATCTCCCACTGTTATGGTGTGGGAGTCTAAGTCTCTTCATAGGTCTCTAAGAATGTGTTTTATGAATCTGGGTGCTCCTGTATTGGGGGCATATAGAATTAGGATAGTTAGCTCCTCTTGTTGAATTAAACCCTTTACCATTATATAATGCCCTACTTTGTCTTTTTTGATCTTTGTTGGTTTAAAGTCTCTTTTGTCAGAAACTAGGACTTCAACTCCTGCTTTTTTCTGCTTTCCATTTGCTTGGCCAATTTTTCCTCCATCCCTTTATTTTGAGCCTATCTGTATCTTTGCATGTGAAATGGATCTCTTGAATACAGCACACCAATGGGTCTTGACTCTTTTTTGTTTGTTTGTTTGTTTTGATACAGAGTCTTGCTCTGCCACCCAGGCTGGAGTGCAGTGGCATGATTTTGGCTCACTGCAACCTCCATCCCCCAGGTTCAAGCAATTCTCCTGCCTCAGCCTCCCAAGTAGCTGGGATTACAGGCATGTGACACCATGCCCAGCCAATTTTTGTAGTTTTAGCAGAGATGGGGTTTCACCATGTTGATCAGGCTGGTCTTGAACTCCTGATCTCAGGTGATCCACCCACCTCAGCCTCCCAAAGTGCTAGGATTACAAGCATGAGCCAGGGTCTTGACTCTTTATCCATATTGCCATTCTGTGTCTTTTGATTTGGGGATTTAGCCCATTTAATTTAAGAATGATATTGTTATGTATGAATTTGTTCCTGTCATCTCGATGCTAGCTGGTTATTTTGCAGACTTGTTAGTGTAGTTGCTTCATAGTGTCATTGGTCTGTGTACTTCAGTGTGTTTTTGTAGTGACTGCTAATGGTTTTCCCTTCCATATTTATTGCTTTTTTCAGGAGCTCTTGCAAGGCAGGCAGGCCTGGTGGTGACAAATTCCCTCAGTATTTGTGTGTCTGAAAAGGGTTCTATTTCTCCCTCACTTATGAATCGTGGTTTAGCCAGATATGAAATTCTGGTTAGAAACTCTTTTCTTTAAGACTGTTGAATATTGGCCCCCAGTCTCTGCTGGCTTATAGGGTTTCCACTGAGAGGTTTGCTGTTAGTCTGATGGACTTCCCTTTGTAGGTGACCTGGCCTTTCTCTCTGGCTGCCCTTAACATTTTTTTTTTCTTCATTTCAACCTTGGAGAATCTGATGACTATGTGTCTTGGGGTTGATCTACTCATGGATTATTTTACTGGGGTTCTCTAGATTTCCTGAATCTGAATATTGGCCTGTCTTGCTAGGTTGGGGAATTTCCCTTGGATGACATCTTGAAGTATGTTTTCCAATTTGGTTCCATTCTTTCCATCTCTTTCAGTACCCCAATCAGTCATAGGTTTGGTCTTTTTACATACTCTTTATGGTCCTTGGAGGTTTTGTTTGTTCCTTTTCATTCTTCTTTCTCTAATCTTGTCTGCCTGTCTTATTTCAGCAAGGTAGTCTTCAAGCTCTGAGATTCTTTTCTCCACTTGGTCAGCTATTGATACTTGTGGTTGCATCGTGAAGTTATTCTGTTATGCTTTTCACCTCCATCAGGTCATTCATGTTCTTCTCTAAACTGTTTATTCTGGTTAACAGCTCCTGTAATGTTTTATTATGATTATTCACTTCTTTGTATTGGGTTAGAACATACTCCTTTAGCTTGGCGAAGTTTGTTATTACTCATCTTCTGAAGCCTACTTTTATCAGTTTATCCATCTCACCCTCAGCCCGGTTCTATGTCCTTGCTGGAGAGGCATTGTGATCATATGGAGGAGAGAGGCACTCTGGCTTTTTGAGTTTTCAGGATGTTTGCATTGATTCTTTCTCATCTTCATGAGCTTATCTACCTTTGACCTTTGGGGCTGCTGACCTTTGGATGGGGTTTTTGTGGGGTTCTTTTCTGTTGATGTTACTGTTGTTGTTGCTTTCTGTTTGTTTGCTTTTCTTTTAACAGTCAGGCCCCTCTTCCATAGGGCTGCTGTGGTTTGCTGGGGGTCCTCTCCAGATCCTATTTGCCTAAATCCCTTCCACACTTGGAGGTGTCACCAGTGGAGGCTGCGGAACAGCAAAGATGGCTGCCTGCTCCTTCCTTTGGGAGCTCTGTTCCAGAGGAGCACTGACCTGATGCTGGCCAGAATGCTCCTGTATAAGGTGTCTGGAGACCTCTGTTGGGAGGGTCTCGCCCAGTTAGGAGGCATGGGATCAGGGACTCAGTTAACAAAGCACTCTGGCTACACCTTGGCAGAGCCGGTGCACTGCTCTGGGGAAAATCCCCTTTGTCTGGTCTGCCTGGACTCTTCAGAGTCAGCAGGCAGGAAAGACTAAGTCCACTGAACCCAAGGGACTGCGTCCCCTCCTCCCCACAGGGCCTCCATCTCAGGGAGATCATATTTCTCTCTGTAAACCCCTGGATGGAGTTGCTGAAATTCCCAAAGGGATGCCCTGCATGGTGAGGAGGGATGGATCCAAATCCCACCTAAAGAAGCAGTCTGGCCACAATCTGCCACAGCTGCTGGGCTGCACTGTGGGGAATTCCTCCAGGTCCAAACTACTCGGTATCCCTGGAACTGGTAGGGGAAAGCAGATGACTGGTGCTGCAGCGATGGTGGCTGTCCCTTCCCCCTAGTTCGTCTTAGGCACTCTCCAGCCTGCTTCCCGTGGTCACAGCCTGAGCCTGCTGAAAGTCTGCACAGCCCTGTGCTTGGGTCCCAAGGCACTAGTGGCATGGGCTCATGAGCGGATCTCCTGATCTTCAGGTTTCACAGATCCATGGGAAAACTGTGTTCCCAGGCAGGGTAGTACAATCACTCATCTCCTCCCTTGGCTGGGGGTGGGAGCTTCCCTTGATCTGTGTGGCTCATGGGTGGGCTGTCGCTCCACCTTGCTTTTTCTCACTCTCCGTGAGTCATGCCAACTGCCTAGTCAGTCTCAATGAGAGAACCTGGATACTTCAGTTGAAGGTGCTGGATTCACTCATTTTTGTTCTCTGTGACTTGACTTTCATGAGTTTTATTGTGCTTCCTTCTGGTTTCCTTTCCACTAGAAATAATATATGTAACATCATTAGCACAATTCCTGGCATAGCTTCTCAATAAATTGCAGTTATTATTATCATAATCTTTCTGATAATTTTGTCTCAATCTTCCTCAATGTGTGCAACCTCCTGTTTGGAAAAAACAAATCTGATCTATATCCATGATTTAAATTGACTGTTGGTGGTTCTTAATAGTGACTATGCATCAGAATCAAATGTGTAGGTTTTTAATACCATTGAATCCCCAAACTTATTTCAGAAGCACTAGATAAAATCTATGGAGACAGAACCCAGGCTTGAATATTTTCGAAAAACATTCCAAGTAAATATAATTAGCAGGCAAGATTGAGAATTGCTGCTTTACATAGTGATGACTTCCATATCTTTAGCTGAAATCTGTACCTTAACCTCTGTTTAGTGTTGTAGACATTGCATCCTGGTAGATATCTCTGCTCACTTGTCTTATAAATATCTCAAACTTGATATGTATCAAACTAAATATACTATATTCTCTTCAAAATGTTTTTGTCTTTCATAGCATGACAACCTGACAATCTCCTCAACTTCCTTATCCCAACCTCAGAACCAATTAATCAGCAAGTTAGGTAGATTCTTTCTCTGAAGGAGTTCAAAATCTTCCCGTTCTTTTCTTTCTCTTCACTTGGACTATTGTAACCATTTCTTAACTGGTCTTTTTCTTCCCCTTACCTCAACCATGCAAAAACCAATTCACTTACCCCTGAGCCGCCAGAGTACTCTTTACAAAATATAAACCAGGATCAGGGGTTTGCCTACTTAAACTCATTGAAAGGCTCACTATTACCTTCAAGACAATTTTTAGAGTTATTTTCATGGCATAAAGGCACTTAGTGCTTATTGGTCATCTCCTGCCACATCCCAAATACACCCTTCAATCACTTCATCTATATTGAGGCATTGGTAGCTTCCTCACATGTGTATTCACCACTTATTCATTTGCTAAACAGGTACTTTGTGAACATCTATTATTTCTTAAATGCTGTGGGAGCAGTGTGAACAAGATAGATACGATCTTTAGTGAAGCATGCTGTGGGAATCTGAAACAGGCAATTTACCAAATCTGGGTGTTGTCAAGTAAAGCTTCTCTGAAGTAGTGGTTTTTAAACAGTGATCTTAAGTTTTGTCTTAAATTCTACTGTTTAGATGGAAAGAGGTAGACTCTCTCAAGCCTCTTAAAATGTGGTCCCTTCTGTCTTTAATGCCATTGCCCCCTCATTTATGTTTGTTTTTGTCTTACTGACCTTTTCTTATTCCTTAGGATTTATTTACGTTAAGCATCACCTCCTTTTGAAACATTCCCACATCCCTGAAACAACTAATTCTTAGTCGTTTTCTTCTAATGCTTTTTCTGGATTCCAGGATTTACCTTGGTTGAAGCACCATATATGCATTATTATAGTGATTAATTTTATTCTTTCTTAACTATGAACTGTTTAAGGGCAAAGGCATTAAATAGGCATCTTTTATTTCTTTAAAGCCATAACTTATATGGTGCTTGGCACATAGTTACTGCTTACTAAATTTTTTGTTGAATGAGAATGAAATGTTCATGAGCAAATATGGCCTAAATCACTTTGAACACTAGTAGGAATTCATATTGTCTGAGGTATGTAAGTATGGCTGGACTAGACTCTGAGGTGCTTTAAAGTGAAATTGAGGAATTTCAGATTTTACGCTTAACTAATATATTACCTTTGTAGCGTAGCACATTGGCTAGAAGCATTGACCTGTCTTCAAACTGTTTCCGCTTCTTGTAGCTGAGTATTCCTGGGAAACTTTCTTCACCGCTTTAAGTCTCAGAATACTCATCTGTTTTAAAGATTTTTAATGAGA
This sequence comes from Piliocolobus tephrosceles, assembly GCF_002776525.5. Lineage (NCBI taxonomy): Eukaryota > Metazoa > Chordata > Mammalia > Primates > Cercopithecidae > Piliocolobus > Piliocolobus tephrosceles. The sequence goes on from NC_045444.1 coordinate 47,465,425, forward strand.
TAATATATGCAAAGTTTTAGCATTTTTCCTGGCACATTGTAAGCTTTACGATGAATGTTAGTTATTACTGTAATTATATGCAACACTGAAAAAATTAAGATAGCTAAGGAACAGTTTCAGAATGCAGAGTCAGAATTATTCAATGATTAACCACTCAGATAACAGTCAGAAAACCAAAATTTCAGTTCTAGTTCTAGTTCTAGCTCTCCTATTGGCTTGATTGTATCTTAATTTTCTCCTACAAAAAAATTACAGTAAAAATACTAGATTTATGCTCTTCTCACCTGGGTGGTGTAATCATTTGAGACGTCTAAAGAAAAAACTCAGTCAAATTTTTAAAAGTAAGGATTTATAACCTTTGAAATCAATTTTCCTAATGTATTGGCTTAATTGATAATGTTATGCTTTTGTCAAAGCCGTGTCATCTGTCTGGAATACCCTGTTCACCCTGATCCTGTTTGTCCTTTAATTGTTGGTTTTAGCATAAGTTAGTGGTATTAGGTGCTCACTTATATATCCCTTAGAATACTAAACCTACTTCTGGTATAACATTTACCATGTATAGTATTTAAAAGCACACCTACTTGCATGTCTTCTCCCTTAGAATGTGAAGTCTTAGAAAGCAAGTGTGTCTTTTAATTCAGTATTCTCATTACCTAGTACAGATTGTGGCACATGTTAAATGATTATTAAGTATCATCTATTAATGATGTCTTAATAGATTATGTTTTATAGATTTAAGAATATTTAAAAATGCTTTAGGGTAACAAAAAGAAGATTTCTGAAGTTCCTTGAGGGGTTGTTTACTGTGAAGTGCAGATTAGAAAAATAACAATTACAATAAATAATAATAGTAACAGAGTAACTATTAGAACAGAATATTAAATATCAAATAATAGTGATAAAAATAAGTATTATTTTGGCTATTTACTCTGAAAACATAATAAAATTAAAAATGAAGTAAAATGAGGAGGCTTTAGGTAAAACTAGCTAATACAATCTACACAGCTACTTTTCCTATCTCCAAAAGTCCTGTTAAAAAGACAACTAAGGGTATTTTTTTAAACCGTTCCTCTCTCCCAAAACTAAATCAATGTGGGGAGAATGTTAGAGGGAAAAAATTGACAAAATTTTATAAGCAGAAAGTCAGAATGAAAATGCTAAGTGTCTTGGCCCACTGAGAAATCAGAATTATGAATTGGCAGTAGCAAAAGCTGAAATCCAATCCATTTTACACTGACACAACCTGAAAAGGCACCAGGTACCTCTGTAAGAGTGAATTGGCTGGGTGAGGTGGCTCACACCTGTAGTCCCAGCACTTTGGGAGGCCAAGGCAGCAGACCATTTGCAGTCAGGAGTTGGAGACCAGCCTAGCCAACATGGTGAAACCCCAACTCTACTAAAAATGCACAATTTAACTAGGTGTCATGGCACATGACTGTAATCCCAGCTATTTGGGAAGCTGAGGCAGGAGAATCAATCGAACCTGGGAGGTGAGGACTCAGTGGGCCGAGACTGTGCCACTGCATTCTGGCCTGGGCAACAGAGCAAGACTTTGTCTCAAAATGCAAACAAACAAAAAGAGACGCAAGTTGTTAAAAAAAGACTATCAATCTAAAAGTTAATCACATTTTTCCAGATACTATCCAAGATTTTTCACTGGAGAATTCTATTAAAAATTAAAAATTAATGAAGAAATAATGTCAATTCTACATAATTTCTTCTAGAAAATAGAAGACAAAAAGACACTTCCCAAATCATTTTATGAAGCCAGAATTAATCATGATACCAAAATCACACAAAGGCAATACAAGAAAATGTGCAAACTAATATCCCTCATGAACATCAACGCAGATGTCTTCAACAAAATATTAGCAAATTAAGTCCACAAATCTATGAAAAGACTAATATATTGTGACCAATTAGGTTTTATCTTGGGAATGAAAGGCTGGTTCAATATTTGCAGACCAAGCAAAGTAATCTACATTAACAGAATAAGCAAAACCATATGATCATTTTAATTGAGGCAGAAAATACATTTGACAAAATTTCACAATCGTTCTAGAAAAAAAATCAAGAAACTAAAAATAGAAAGAAACTTATTCAACCCAAAAGGGCATCCCTCAAAATCTACAGCTAATGTAACACTTAATGGTAAAAGACTAAACGCTTTCCACATAAGATGAGTAATAAGATAAGGACGTCAAATATCACCACTCTTATTCAACATCATACTGAAACCTAGCAAAAGCAAAAGGCAAGGCAAAGAAAGAAAAATCATGAAGTTTGGAAAGAAATAAATAAAACCCATCTATATTCACAAACAGCATAATTGTTTATGTAAAAAGTCCCAAGGAGTCTAAAAAACAAAGAACCCCCCCAACTCATAAAACTAGTTTAGCCAAGTTTCCAGATACAGGGTTAAACACAGATATCAACACACAAAAAAGTGTGTTCAGAAAGGTATAGCATAAAGGAATTTTTTGAGGTGATAGAACTAATCTGTATTTTGATTGTCATGGTAATTATAGGAATCTATACATGTGATAAAACTTATGGAACTATACACAAAAGTTTTTTAAAAATTGTAGGAGAAGATTATACAATTTATAAGATGCGCTATAAGAGTAATGAATGCAAAAATTTTTGACAAAGTTTTAAAATAAAGGGATTTTTTTTTTTTTCACAGAGGAAGTACACCTCTCTGTTCCTTAAGAATAGTATTGTATCTGAAAAATTGTGCTCAGATTTGGGTCCTATATTTCAAAAAGTTAGCAAACTAGAATTTTAGTAGGAAGCTGTTGTTGCCTTCTCACCACCTTTCACTAGGTCTTTTCCATAGAATGAGAAGTGACTTATTTGATTGGTGAGGCCGTGTCAGTTTGGTTTTCACTGGTCCTCTTTTATTTGTAACACTGAGTTAATGTGGCTGCCCAAATCCATGTTAGGCTTGCTGGAATATAAAGCAGGCCAAGATAAGGCTGCTTGGGTTACTGAATGCTCTGCAAACCCAAATAGGCTAACATGTAGATCCCAAGGCCTCAAATGAGAGGAAAGAGTGAAAAGAGCATTTTAGCCTCAGGTCTAAGCTGTATTTTACAGAACAATACATTAATAAATTAATAACAACTGATAATTTGATTACTGTCTTGTACTTTTATGTCTGTCTCAGAGAGGAGAGGAACATAATTCATACTTTCTCATTAGAAACTTACACATTTACTTGACAAAGAGAAGACTTAGGACTAACAGTATTATCTTCAAATATTTAAAACATCATCAAACAAGGAAGGACTAGAATTAGTTATACAACTTCAGAATGTGAAAAAAAATAAAAGAAAATGCATTGAAATAATAGGGAGACAGATTTTGGTTTCATTTGTCCATTTGTTCACTCATAAAACAATCTATTATCTATCTTTCATCTATCAATCATCATCATTATCTTCCTTGTTATGATAAATCCTGAGAATGTAAGGTGGTCTTACATTCTAACAATATTTCTGAATATTATAATTTTCCAAAAATAGAGAAAACTTCCTTGTGTAGTAGTTAGGTCTCTGTCCTGAATTTTGTTCAAGCAAAGGTTAGTTAGGTATGTCATAGTTGGATACGGTGAGACATTGGACTAGATGACCTCTACGAGTACTTCCAGAAAGCATCAAAGTGTAATTTCCCATTGGAAAATAAGGGAAGAACTAATGTCAGTGAAGTAGAATCAGAACCACGTCTCAAGGCACACTTTTGTTTTTCATAGACTATCTATTACACTATTGAACCTAATTTTAAACCATATTATAACTGGTAAAGGGCTCTGAAGTTAACCACGTAAGAAGTAACTGATATTATTTTTATTTATCTTTTGCAGGTTGACCTATAGTATTTACAGTTAGATAACAAAAATGACATCCTAATTCCAATAATAATTGATGAATCATGAAGATGTACATTTCTAGTCATTTAATAAATGCTATTTTGAATTGAAAGGTTATTAGTTTGCTTGTTTGAGCAATCCAACAACAACTTCAATGAAAGAAAAAGTATTGTTTTTCTCTTTATAAAATTACTGAATGCCTGGCACATGGTAGGTATTCTGAGAGTAAATGTGAATGCATGAGTTCTCCATAGATTAAATGAGAATATCTTTTTAAAAATAATTACGTACTTGAATTTATCTGACTTCATGGTTTCAGTGTACCACTGGTCTTTTGAATATTTTCCTCTATTTTTTGTAATGCTTGTTAAAATGTTACATTTAGGGGGAAATCTTTTGTGATGCTGCTAAAACCATGCTTAGAGGAAAATTTATAGCTTAACATCTATGTATTCAAATATAAATAACAACAAATACATGTTATTTAGTGCTCTTTAGTAAGTAAAATTTAAACATTAGATACAAGAATTGGAAGTAGTTACTTCTAGGGAGGAAGAAGTGCAGGAGCAGGTTTCTTCATAGCAACACTGTAAAACTATTTGACTTTTAACTTAACATACATATATAACTTTGACAAAAATGAAGGTAGGAAAATAATGGATGTTTACAGCTCTAATTTAAATTAAATTCAGTTTAACTTATTACCCAGAAAGTAATTTAGATGATAGATGTCAAGAGATCTAATATGATGAATGGAATGAATCAGTCCTATAATTTGTTTCTTTCATTATAATCTCTGTTTTTTGATGGGTTACATGCTTAACCCATGGTTTAAAATTTGCATCTTATTTTTAAATTTTTTACTCTTTCTGGGCTGTTTTCTTGTCAAAATTCCCTGAATATAGTTTAAAATGAGAATTAGACACATATCAAATCAGTAATGCAGACAATATTCAAAGGTTACCTATTTTCTGTGGTTTCTCATTAATTACTTAATTATTATGTATACTTGAGGTATATGACATGATTTTTTAATATTTACCAGTTTATTACAAAGGATATGGCAAAAGATACCAATGAAGAAATGCATAGGGCAAGGCTTGGAAAGGAGTGCAGAGCTTTCATTCCCTCTCCACATGTAGTGCTCTTCAGGAAGCTCCAAGTGTTCAGCTACTCAGAAACTCGCTTATCGCTGTTTCTTGGAGTTTTTATGGAAGCTTCATTACTAGCCATAATTGAGTAAATCATTGGCAATTGGTGATCAACTTAACCTTTAGCATCTGTTTACTCCCCAGAGGTTGAGGGGTGGAGCTGAAAGTCCCAACCCTCTAATTCTGCCATGGTCTTTCCAGTGACCAGCCTCCATCCTGAAGCTACCTAGGGGCTGCCAGCCATTAGTTAGCTCATTAGCATACAAAAAGATTCACATTTTGGAGATCCCAAGGATTTTTGGAGTTGTATGCAAGAGATAAAGACCGAATATATATTTTACCATGTCATAATCCCCCCCCTGGTTTTCAAACACAGATCCCTTACCATGTAAAAATGTAAAACTTAAAAAATACTGACACATTACTAGATTCCCATTCAGTCACTAATACTTAGAATGGTACATCATCGTATTTTATGAGTATGTCTCCTAGAGCAAGGCCATTCAAGTTTGCAGGCTTCCATTGATCTTGTCACATCCCCAAAGCAGGAGTGATCTCTGAAAACATGTACCTTCACCATTTCAGGCCATTTTTATGCTCTGCTTCCCTTTTAAATATAAGTTCCAGTTTCAGATAATCTCTTTTCTTGCACATATGAGCATATACTTTTAGAAACAGCCAGGTCACATCTTCAATGCTCTGCTGCTTAGAAATTTCTTCCACCAGATACACTAAATCATCTCTCTCTCAAGTTCGAAGTTCCACAGATCTCTAGGGCAGGGGAAAAATGCTGCCCATCTATTTGCTAAAGCATAGAATGAATGATCTTTATTCCAGTTCCCAATAAGTTCCTTATCTTCATCTGAGACCACCTCAGCCTGGACTTCATTGTCCACATCACTATGAGCATTGTGGTCAAAACCATTCAACAAGTCTCTAGGAAGTTCCAAACTTTCCCACATTTTCCTGTCTTCTTCTGAGCCCTCCAGCTGTTCCATCCTCTGTCTGTTAACTAGTTGCAAAGTTGCTTCCACATTTTCAAGTGTCTTTACAGCAGTGCTGGTACCATTAGTCCATTCTCACACTGCCGTAAAGAATTTTCTGAGACTGGTTAATTTAAGAACAAAAGAGGTTTAATTGACTCACAGTTCTGCAGACTTAACAGGAAGCATGACTGGGAGGTCCCAGGAAACTTGCAATCATGGCCAAAGGGGAAGAGGAGGCAAAGAGATTCTTCACAAGGTGGCAGAAGAGAGAGAGAGAGCGCATGTGGGGAAGTGCCACACACTTTTAAAACATCAGATCTCATGAGAACTCACTATCACGAGAACAGCAAGGGGGAAATTTGCCCCCATGATCCAATCACCTCCCACTAGGCCCCTCCTCCAATTTAACATGAGATTTGGTCAGAGACACAAATCCAAACCAAATAAAAGACTGTCCCGGCTCTCTATGAGTCTATGCTTAACATTGGATTTATATCCTTAAATACTAACTTTGTTTTCTAATTTAGGTTTATGATATTGTTTATTATGTGGGTTATCATAGGTAATTTGACTTGAACCATGGAGTTTATTTAAATTGCATATCTAAACAATTTTGTACTGGTTGATGAAAATCTAGCCAAGTATATTTTTGGTGTTCAATTAATTTTTGGCCTCTTTTGATTAGCAGTTTTATAAATCAGTTTATCTATTAGAGTTTTGGGAATTATTAACCAGTCTAAAGGATATGATCCTAAAGTCGTGAGAAGCCTGTTTTTTTTTTTTTTTTTTGAGATGAAGTTTTGTTCTTGTTGCCCAGGCTGGAATGCAATGGTGTGATCTCGGCTTACCTGCAACCTCTGCCTCCTGGGTTTAAGTGATTCTCTTGCCTCAGCCTCCTGAGTAGTTGGGATTACAGGCACCTGCTGCCACACCCAGCTAATTTTTGTATTTTTAGTGGAGACAGGGTTTCACCATGTTGGTCAGGCTGGTCTTGAACTCCTGACCTCAGGTGATCCACCCACCTTGGTCTTCTAAAGTGCTGGGACTAGAGGTGTGAGCCACTGCACCCAGCCAGAAATCTGTATTTAAGAGTACTTTTCCAGTTCCTTTTGATCCTTTTAATGAACTTTTTTGAAGACTCAACACTTTATTTTCTAGAGAAGAGTTTTTAGAAAATGTATCAGAATTAGGTAATTAACTGTGGAAAGACTTAATATAGTCAGGATTAAATATGCAATTGACAAGAAAATGTGGTTATTTCTGTGACCTACAATAACTTAACATAATCATAATTATGACTGCTAACATATACTGACATATCAGAATTTTAAGAATCTTACAAAATTTTGGAACATATATTAATAGCATAGACATAAAATATAACCCAAAGAAGGTAAAATATCATATTTTCTTTGAAAATGGCTTCCACATAGTTAAACATATGAAATCAGATCATTTATCTCTCTTATGGATGCTGCAGGGGCCCCTCTGTCGCATCTCAAAGTTAGTTTGAGGTAAAAAAATTAATTTTGAAATTGAAACTTGATTTTGAAAAGCCTATCAAATATGTAAAAGGCTTAAAACACATAATCAAAATAGGATCACAGGTCACCATAAAATAATAGTCATCTATTTAGCCAAAATAATAAAAGACTTTTAAACATTAAACCTTTATTCTTTGATAAAGAGCAGACTCAGCTTTCCAAACAATCAAAACACCTAATAAAGACAGCATGAGGCAGAATCTGTCTCTCCTATTTTCTATTTTGTAGTTTACTGAAAAGGTGAAGAAAATTTTTAACTATTTCTTATTTATAGTGTAAAATATTATATTTAAAAGAGAAAAAATTATATTTTTGTATTTGTGTGTTATTAATACTAAAAATTTTAATAAATATTTGCAACTGAGTTTATTTAATCTCAGTTTTTGATCACATAAGGTTTTTGTAAATCTTTTATAATCTCTTATAAATGTGATATTTTTTGGCTGTGTCCCCACCCAAATCTCTTATTGAATTATACTCCCATAATTCCCACATGTTGTGGGAGGGACACAGTGGGAGATAATTTGAATCATGGGAGTGGTTTCCCCACTGCTGTTCTCGCAGTAGTGAATATGTCTCACCTGATGGTTTTATGAGGGGTTTCTGCTTTTGCATCTCTCTCATTTTCTCTTGCTGCCACCATGTAAGAAGTGACTTTCACCTCCTGCCATGATTCTGAGGCTTCCCCAGCCATGTGGATCTGTAAGTCCAATTAAACTTCTTTTTGTTCCCAGTCTTGGGAATTTCTTTTTCAGCAGCATGAAAACAGACTAATACAGTAAATTGGTATCAGTAGAGTGGGGCACTACTGAAAAGATACACAAAAATATTGAAGCAACTTTGTAACTGGGTAATAGGCAGAAGTTGAAACAGTTTGGAGGACTGAAGAAGACAGGAAAATGTGGGACCTGTTGAGAGTGATTGGATCATGGGGGTGGTTTCCCACATACTCTTCTCATGATAGTGAGGGACTTCTCATGAAGTCTGATAATTTTAAAGTTTGTGGCAGTTTCTCCTCTCTCTTGCCATCATGTAAGATGTGCCTTGCTTCCTTTAACCTTCTGCCTGATTTAAGTTTTCTGAGGCATTCCAAGCCATGAGAAACTGTAAGTCAATTAAACTTCTTTTCTTTTTAAATTACCCAGTCTCGGAATATCTTTATAGCAGTATGAAAAAAATATATATATTATACATATATACAATATACATATATTAATTAAAATTTTTATTCTTAGTAACCTTACTTTTCAGTGAAAACATAGGAAGTAAGTAATTTCAAACTGTTTTATATTAGCTTTTGTAGATGAAAACCATCTTGGAAGTTTTTAGAAAGACATGTTAAAAAATACTTTTTCATTAGCAAATCTAAATATATTTAGGTTTTTGTACCATATAAAATAAATGTCAAAGTACATAAACAAATTAATTTTAATAATTAATGTTTTAATATTTTTACATATAAATGACTTAGACGTTTCATGATTACCTATTACTTAATTTAATATGACTTTACGATTTTAAGTTACAGAAAATCATTTTGAAAATATGACACAAGTACCCTTTCTAATGCCTTCCCCAGTCATGCAGGGTCTTAAATAACTATATGACACCCAGGACAGTGATGAAGGGCAGGGCCCATCTGGGTCCTGAGTTTACATACCAAGTGTAGAACTCAGGACAGAAGACAACTATGAAGATGATGTCTGAAGGATCCAATGCTTTGTAGAATGGCCTGGAAGCAAATCTAAGCCAGGGAAGAAGTGGCGTATTGGCCTTGACTCCGTCCTGTAGCTGTTGATCAAAGCACTGAGGACATGTCCCCAGATCTTACTATGGCCAACAATCAGACCCCAAAATCTAGAGGTTCAAAACTAAAAATATAAGCTTACAGTCAAATTAAGCATCAAAAATATTAAAGAAGCAGTAGTTTCATGGCTTTAAAACATGTGTCAGAGGTAGTATAAAATTCTCTGACCAGTATATGCAGACAAAATGTCTGAATTATATTTAACTGACAATTTTGAAGTCATTTGTGTTTTATCATAATAATATTTTAAAACTAGTTTTATTTACCAAGTATTCTGTACACATAATACATATAGACATAGAAAAAACTAGATTTTATAGTTTTTGTAAAGAATTTTTATTAATTGGCTTTTAAATAGTTTTTTTCTGTTTAGATGACTAACCTTTTATGTATCTGTTTTATTGTCCTAAGTAATTGATAGGCAACAATTTGTCCTTTAAAGCAACGACTCTTACATGAAACAAGATAAAAAATCTGTACCTTGAAAGTACAGAGCTGAGACTTCAGGCTTAAATGTTTTACTATTATTTGTTCAAATCAAAAAGCTTTTATATAAAATCCCAATTAAGACAAGATGGCCAGGAAAAGCATATTAAACAAATGTAAGACTTTGTATTAGTCCATTCTCGTGCTGTTATGGAGAAATACCTGAGACTGGGTAATTTATAAAGGAAAGAGGCTTAATTGACTCACAGTTCTGCATGGCTGGGGAGGCCTCAGGAAACTTACAGTCACGGTTGAAGGGGAAACAAATGAGTCCTTCTTCACAAGGGGGCAGGAAAGAAAAGTGCTGAGCAAAGGGGGAAAAGCCCATTATAAAACCATTAGATCTTGTGAGAACTCATTCATGATCATGAGAAAAGAATGGGGGTAAATGCCACCATGATTCAATTACCTCTCATTGGGTCTCTCCCATAACACATGGGGATCATGGGAACTAAAATTCAAGATGAGATTTGGGTGGGGACACAGCCAAACCATATCAGACTTGTTATGTAAATTTAAAACAATTGTAAGAGTTTCTAGTCAGTTATCTCTCTTAAACATCCTTATAAATGGAAGTATTACTATTATTATTATTTTTGAGACAGGGGTCTCACTCTGTCACCCAGATTGGAGACAGTGTGCAGTGGCACAATCATGGTTCACTACAGTCTTGACCTCATGGGCTCAAGTGATCTTCTCACCTCAGCTTCCAGAGTAGTTGGAATTACAGGTTTGCACCACCATGCCCAGTGATTTTTTTTTTTTTTTCCATAGAGACAGGGTCTCACCATGTTACCCAGGTTGGTCTTAAACTCCCAGGCTTAAGAAATCCTCCCATCTCAGCTTTCCAAAGTGCTTTGATCACAAGTGTGAGCCACCATGCCTGGCAAAATTTTCTCTATAAATATAAACTTTTTTGCAAAGGGTTTTCATATAGCCAGCTAAATGTTAGAAGGGTGTAATTTGAAGACTAATTTAGTTTAATAGGTGGTCTTTTTAACTTCGTTTTTGCCTTTTAGTTAAAATTACTGAGTTCAAGTTGGAACTCATCAGGGAATAGGGTAAAGAAATGATTCTCTATGTCTGGACTCAGCATAAATGCTCTAAAAAAGAAGAAAGGCTACTTTTTATAAATAGTTTATCCAGAATAGCTTTTTTTTTTTTTTTTTTTGTCATGGGGTAGTAACAGCCAAATGTTTAGCAGATGTAGTTTTTCTTATTAATTAATCACTTGAGATTTTTAGTTGTCTTTTATAAAGAGTCTTTTAAAAAAATAAAGAATAAAGATATTAAAATCTTTTTAGAAGCTTTTCTATATCAATAGGCATTCCTTCACGGGCCTAATTCAGGAGGCCACATTTAAAAATGTACCTTTACAAGTACAGTGTTGTTCATGTGGAATGTTCTACTGTAATTTTAAATTACTTTAGTAAGCTTTTTAAAATTTCTATAAGCATTTGTTGCTTTTGAGGCCTAATACTTATGCATGGAAACATAGGTGTAGCTGGTAGGTAGAGTAGGTAGAGTTCTTAAGGATATTTGCTTTGGTTCTCAGATCCCCTTGATCTACTTAGTCAATGATTTTTTCTCCACTTAAGCATTCAAGGAAAAGAAACAAAGGGGATAGAACACGAAAAACATGAATTTCTGAAAGCCAGAGTTGGCACATTCTGCAGCATTTCTGTTTACTCTCAGTTTCTGCCTGACCTAGTCAGACATCTGAGGCCTCTAAGTGGATCCAGGTCAGTTAGTTTTCAGGTTTATTCTGATCCTGGATCCAGACCAGTTTCTGTTGTGACGTCTGAACAAGTTTGGATTTAAAAAAACTGTTCAAACAACCATGGACAACCCAAAACACAAATCTTTGGTGCTGCAGAATTTGAGAGAGAACTTATTTATGATCCCCAAGTGCTGTAAGAAAGCAATGGACAAAATGGCCTGGAAGGTACTTCTTTTTGTTACTTGATGATCTTGGGGGTCGCTAGAAGCTCTACTTGGGATCCCTCTTCTGACACTGACTGTTAAAAACTTTAGGCAAATTATATTTAACAGGGTTTAATTTAGCAAAGAACAGTTAACAAATTGGGCAGGCCTCTGAACCAGAGTAGATTTGAGAGACTCCAGCACTGTTTCATGGTTGGAGAGGATTTATGGAAAGAAAACAGAAAATGATGCTCAGAAAATGAAAGTAAGGTAGAGAAACATCTGCATTAGTTATAGTTTGGTGTTTGTCTTGTTTGAACAGTTGTCTGCCTGTGATTGGCCAAAACTTTGTGATTTGTACAAGAACAGAATACATAGTTTGTTTACATGTCCAGTTAGGTTATAGTTCACTATGTATGGAGAAAGCTTTAGGCCAAACCTACAAGGAGGAAGCTTTAGGCTAAGCCTGATTTAACAAGTGTTACTGTAATATTGGTTTTCCTTCAATTCCTTACTCATTTAGTCATTCCTTTACCCTCAGCTTCTATTCTTTTTTCTCTTCATTTGCACCCAAAGTTTTCTACCTTTGGAGAGGGCATTAGGTTTAGCCACTGTGCTTGTCTAGACTGCAAACAGCAATATCAGTCTAGCAAATCCTTCCCTCTTAGTCCACTCCCATTTAGATAGGGTAAGGTTATGTAAGTGCAGAACTATTGGGCCATCATCACTATCAGCCAATATATAGATACATTCACTTTTAGCCCCAATTTTGCCAGATGGGGTGAAGATATAAACCCATCTCTATCAGGTCCTCAGGAATTCTAGCATAAGATTTAAAAACACAGTTACAGTTTCTTTTTTAGGAATAATTTATGTTTCCAGAAATTGTAGTTGATCCTTGGCCCTAGGACCACTGCATCAAGTGGGTGGGTGGAGGGAACATGATATGGGGAGAAAAGAAAAGCTGTAACATCATTATACTAGCATCCTCCTTCCTTGATAAGAATTGCATAGTCATACTTGCATCCTTCACTACCCTCTTTTACCCAGATTAACCAGAAAAATGAAAGAAAATCTAGTGGGAACACTCTTTTAATCCCACTCAGGTTGAGTGTGAGCACACACTTTTGAAGGCATGTAAGCGAGTCTTTCCTGCTTTTATCGCCTCCTATTTTGGCCAACCAATGTTTTAATTTCCCATTTCACTTCTCTATCAAACTATTACTCTAGGAGGAGATTTTCTTGCCTACTATGGGACATTATGGGCTGTACAGTGTGTTCCTTGGTCTAAAGACATACGGTTGGTCTTCCAAATTGTGTAGTATCTTCTGTGTTTTTTTATAGCACTCTGAACATTTGCATCTTCTACCAGGTAAGCAAAGCCCAGTCCAGAATCAGTGTCTACTCCTATCAAGATCCATTTTTAACACCCCCATACTTATCAGCATCAATCTCACTTACCAACTATGTTTAGGGAGTGTAGACCCATAGCCATCAGCAGTCTCTGTGTCTTTTGCTGGCAGACAGAACAGTTCTTATTGGCATTATGTGCCTGAGAAGTTGCAAAAAGAACATACTTGGATTCAACCCATCTCTGCATTGTTGCAGTACCCCCACTTCACGGACCCAGGTGGCCACCTTTAATGAGCAACTGCTGATAGCTGCTTGACCTTTTAATCCTGGAAGGGACTCTTTCAATGGACATGCTCTGCTTTAATGAACCTCTCAAATTTCCATAGGGTCATGCCTCACATGGGCATCCCTTCAATAGGCCAGGTTCCCAGCATCCTCTTGCCTGAGTGTATGACCAGGCCATTGGCTACTGCCCACAAGTCAGTAAAAAGCCAAAGACAGGCTTTTACCAGACTTTTGATGTTCGATTCTTTCATCGCTGCTAGAAAACAGCATGCAATTCAGCCCACTGAGCTGATTTGTTTTTAACTTCTTCGATCAGTAGCATCCTTCCAAATAGTATGTTGTCTGTTGACCTTGGAAGTCCTATCCACAAACCAAGCAGCTCTTGGTTGGTCAGTTGAAAGCTACTTATAGGGCACTGTAAAATCCACCAGCTTCTCACACAATTCCAGAGTCAGTCCTAGTACACAAGTCCAGAGTCAGTTCTAGCTCCCTGCTTGTATCACCTCTTTGCATTCCCCAGGTAGCATGAACCTATATAGACCATTTCCATTTTATTATGGAACTCTTCTGGGCACTGTCATTCCCATTAGAGTATTTCTCTGACATCACTCAAGACAGCATGGGTATTTCTGGTTTCAAGATTATTTTATGTACTTCATTCATAGAGGTAGCTCTAATTAATGTTTAATAGCAAGGTAGTACATGCCCCTCAAGTCCAAAGTCCCAGGAGTTGTCACTGGGAGGTGCTCATAGGCTTTTGCTATAAGCTCAGGCCTAGGCTCCACATAGGCCTATTTATTGCACAGATAATTTCCTCATTCTAGCACTCCAACTTTTATTCTTCACTATGTGGGCTTGGAAATCTTACTCGTTCCCTTTTAGCATTTCCAGTTAATATAGCTTGAAGGGCAGATTTACATGCTTTCTGTTCTATGATACTAGGTAGTGAAAACATTCCTTAGTCAGATACAATTTCTATATGTTTTAGGTGCACAGAGACAATATCTATATATGTTTAAGATATAGTAAGATGTTTTAATATACACAGTGAAATGCTTGCTACAGTCCAGCAAATTAACATATTCACGAATATCCCTCACTTCAAATAGTTACCTCTTTTATGTGTGTGGCAAAAGCACCTAAATGGCCAGGTATGGTGGCTCACGCCTGTAATCCTTGGCAGGCCAATGCAGGCAAATTGCTTGAGTCCAGGAGTTCAAGACCAGCCTGGACAACATGTTGAAACCCTGTCTCCACAAAAAGTTAGCAAAGTGTTATAGTGGGCACCTGAAGTCACAGCTACTTGGGAGGCTGAAGTGGAAGGATTCCTGGAGCCTGGAGATGGAGGTATAGTGAACCGTGATCACACCACTGCATTCCAGCCTAGGTAATGGAGAAAGACTTTCAAAAAAAAAAAAAAGAAAGAAAGAAAGAAAAGAAAAGCACCTAAACTCTACTGTTAGCAAAATTTCAGTGTACAATAAAATATTATTAACTTTAGTCATACTCTACATTAAATCTCTAGACTTATTATTCATCTTACATAACTGCAAGTTTGTTCCATTTGACCTACATCTCCCCACTTCTTCCTGCCCATCCCCACTCCCATAACCACCATTCTATAATGCTGTTTCTGTGAATTTGATTTGTTTTTTAAAAAGATTCTACATTTAAGTGTAAAAATGCAGTATTTTTCTGTGTCTGGCATTTACCTAGCACAGTGTACTTCAGGTTCATCTGTGTTGTCACAAATAGCAGGATCTCCTTTAAATTTTTTTTATTTTTAATTTTTATGGGTACATAATAGGTGTATATATTTATGGGGTACATGAGGTATTTTGATGCAGGTATACAATGTGTAATTAGCACATCAGGGTAAATGGAGTATCCATTGCCTCAAGCATTCATCATTTCTTTATGTTATGAACATTCCAATTGTACTCTCTCATTATTCTAAAACGCACAACAAATTATTGCTGACTAGTCACCCTGTTGTGTTATCAAATACTAGGTCTTATTCATTGCATCTAACTACATTTTTATACCCATTCACCATCTTCATTCCTCCTTTCCCGTTACCTACTACCTTTCCCAGCCCCTGGTAACTATCATTCTCCTCTCTATCTCCATGAGTTCGGTGATTTTAATTTTTAGCTCCCATAAATGAGTGAGAACATGTGAAGTTTATTTTTCTATGCCTGGCTTATTTCACTTAACAGTGTTGTCAAGTTCCATCCATATTGCATCAATTCACAGGATCTCATTCTTTTTTATGGCTGAATAGTTCTCCATTGTGTATATATACCATGTTTTCTTTATCCAGTCATCTGTTGATTGACACAGCTTGATTTGAAATCTTGTCTTTTGTGACTAGTGCTGGAATAAACAAGGGATTGCAGATACTTCTTCAATACACTGATTTCCTTTCTCTTGGGTTTATACCTAGCAGTGAGGTTGCTGCATCATGTGGTAATTCTATTTTTAGTTTTCTAGGAAACCCACATACTGTTCTCCATAGTGACTATACTAATTTACATTTCCCCTAACATTGTACTAGGGTTTTCCTTTCTTTTTCCTCTCTTTTTTGTTTTTGTTTTTTTTTTTTTTCTTTTTGAGACTGAGTCTCGCACTGTTGCCCAGGCTGGAGTGCAGTCGCTGGTCTCAGCTCTCTGCATCCTCCGCCTCCTGAGTTCAAGGGATTCTCCTGCCTCAGCCTCCTGGGTAGCTGAGATTACAGGTATGTGCCACCACAGCTGGCTAATTTTTGTATTTTTAGTAGAGACGGGGTTTCACCATGTTGGCCAGGCTGGTCTCAAACTCCTGACCTCAGGTGATCCTCCTGCCTCTGCCTCCCAAAGTGTTGGGATTACAGGCATGAGCCACTGTGCCCAGCTGGGTTCTCCTTTCTATACATCCTTGCCAGCATTTGTTATTGCCTGTATTTTGGATAAAAGCCATTTTAACTGGAGTGACATGATATCTAATCATACTTTTGATTTGCATTTGCATTTTTCTGATCATCAGTGATATTGAGTGCCTTTTTACATACCTGTTTGTCATTTCTGTCTTCTGTTGAGAAATGTCTACTTAGATCTTTTGCCCATTTTTAAAATTAGATTATTAGATTTTTTTTCCATTGAGTTGTTTGCATTCCTTATATATTGTGGTTATTAATCCCTTGTCAGATGGATAGTTTGCAAATATTTTCTCCCATTCTATGGGTTGTTCTCTTCACTTTGTTGATTGTTTTCTTTGCTGTGCAGAAGCTTTTTAACTTGATATGATCCCATTTATCTATTACCTGTTTTGGTTGCCTGTGCTTTTTGGGTATCACTCAAGAAATATTTGCCCAGACTGATGTCCTGGAGAGTTTCCACAATGTTTTCTTTTAGTAGTTTCATAGTTTCGTGTATTAGATTTAAGTCTTTAACCCATGTTGATTTGATTTTTGTATATGACAAGAGATAGGGGTCTAGTTCTGTTCTTCTACAGAAGAATATCCAGTTTTCCCAGCACCATTTATTGAAGAGACTGTCCTTTCTCCAATGTGTGTTCTTGGCACCTTTATAAAAAATGAGTTCACTGTAGATGTATGGATTTACATTTGGGTTCTCTATTCTGTGTCATTGCTCTATGTGGCTATTTTCATGTCAGTACCACACTGTTTTGGTTACTATAGCTCTGTAATATAATTTGAAGTCAGGTAATGTGATTCCTCCAGTTTTTTTTTTTTTTTTTTTTCCTGTGGACAGCTCTAACCATTCTTGGTCTTTCATAGTTCTATATACATTTTAGGATTTTTTTTTTTCTATTTCTGTGAAGAATTTCATTGGTATTTTGATAGGGATTGCATTGAATCTATAGATTGCTTTGGATAGTATGGACATTTTAATAATACTGATTCTTCCAATACATGAACATGGAACATCTTTCCATTTTGTGTGTGTCCTCTTCAATTTCTTGCTTCAATGTTTCATCTTTTTAATTGTAGAAATCTTTTACCTCTTTGATTAAGTTTATTCCTTGATATTTTATTTGTAACTATTATAAATGGGATTACTTTCTTGAATTCTTTTTCAGATAATCTGTTGTTGTCATACAGAAAAAACTACTGATATTGTATGTTGATTATGTCCTGCAACTTTCCTGAATTTTTTTTATCAGCTCTAGTAGGCTTTTTTTGTGGAGTCTTTACTTTATTTCCAAGTATAAAATTATCTAATCTGCAAAGAAGGATCATTCTATTTATTCCTTTCCAATTGTATGGACTTTATTTCTTTCTCTTGCCTGATTGCTCTAGCTAGGATTTCCAGTACTATGGTGAATAGCAGCAGTCAAAGTGGGCATCTTTGTCATGTTCCACATCTTAGAAAAAGGGCTTTCAATTTTTCCCCATGTAGTATGATACTAGATTTGGGTCTGTTATATATGGCTTTTATTGTGTTGAGGTATGTTCCTTCCATACCCAGGTTTTTTTTAGGGTTCTTAACATGAAGGGATGTTGAATTTTATCAAATTCTTTTTCAGTATCAATTGAAATGATCATATAGATTTTGTCCTTCTCTCTGTTGATATGATGTATCACATTGATCGATTTACATTTGTTGAACTATTGCTGCATCCCTGGGATAAATACCAATTGGTCATGATGGATGATCTTTATAATGTATTGTTGAATTTGATTTGCTAGTATTTTGGTGGTATGTTTTTATTTTTTGTTTTACATTTGTGTTTGTATCTGTTGTAGGATTTTTTATTTGAAGCTACTATGAGGCTTGTAAATAACATCTATAACCCATTATTTTAAATGGATGACAACTTAACTCTGATTGCAAGCACAAACTAAAAAAGGAAACACAAAGAGAAAACTAATAAAAACTCCACACTTAAACTTCATCCTTCTTGTTTTTTAACTTTTTGTTGTTTCTATTTATTTCTTACTATGTCATCTATGTCTTAAAAAATGTTGTAGTTATTATTTTTGATAGGTTCATCTTTTAGTCTTCATACTCAAGATATAAGTAATTTATACACTCCAATTACAGTGTTGTAATATTCTGTATTTGTCTGTTACCAGTGAGTTTTGTACCTTTAGGTGATTTCTTGTTGCTCATTAACATCTTTTCCTTTCAGATTGGAAAATTTCCTTTAGCGATTTTTTGCATGACAAGTCTTGTGTTGACAAAAATCCCCCAACTTTTATTTGTCTGGGAAAGTCTTTATTTCTCTTTTATTTGAATATTGATATTTTTCTCTAGGTTTGGAAAGTTCTCTGTTATTATCTCTTTGAATATATTTTCTAGGCCAGTCTCTCTGGATACCTTCTCTTTAAGGTCAATAACTCTTAGATTTGCCTTTTTGGGCTATTTTCTAGATCCACTAGGTGTGCTTCATTATTTTTTACTTTTTTATCTTCTGACTCCTCTGATTGTGTATTTACAGATAGGCTGTCTCAAGCCCACTAATTCTTTCTTCTTCTTGATCAGTTCTGGTGTTGAGAGACTCTCATGTGAAAGTCTCTCTTCAGTTTGTCACTTGAACTTTTCAGCTCCAGAATTTTTCCTTAATTCTTTTAAATTATTTCAATCTTTTTGTTAAATTTATCTGTTAGGATTCTGAATTCCTTCTCTGTGTTAGCTTGCATTTCACTGAGCTTGCTGAAAACAGCTCTTTTGAATTCTCTGTCTGAAGAGTCATATACATCTGTCACTCTGGAATTGGTCACTGGTGCCTTATTTTGTTCTCTTGCTAAGGTCACGTTTTCCGGGATGGTCTTAATGCTTGGGATATTTATTGATGTCTGGATGTTGAAGAGTTATGTGTTTATTCTAATCTTCCCAGTGTGGTCTTGTTTGTTTCCATTCATTTTGAGAAGGCTTTCCAATTATTCAAAGTGAATTAAGGGTTGTAATCTAAGCCTTTGATTGCTGCAGCCATATCTGCATTAGGGGAAACCCCAAGCTCAGTAGCACTGTGACTCTTGCAGACCAATAGAGGTATTGGCTTGGTGATGTTGTGTAAAATCTCAAAAAAATACCCTGGATTACCAGGCAGAGTCTCTTGTTCTCTTCCCTTACTTTCCCACAAATAAATGGAGTTAGTTGGGGAAGAGGTGATTCAAGCACTCCCATGGCCCACTGCTGGAATCTTGTTGGGTCACATCTGAAGCCAGCGCAGTACTGGGTCTCTCACCAAGCCCTGTGGTGACTATTTCCTGGCTACTGCTAATGTTTATTCAAGGCTTAAGAGCTCTTTAGTAAGTAGGTGATAAATCTTCCCAGGACTGGGTCTTTCCTTTCAGTGTAGCATGTTCCCTTCTGACCCATGGTGGATCTAGAAATGCCATCCAGGAGTTAGGGCCTGGATTTGGAGGTTTAGGAATGTCCCTGGTGATTTATTTTACTGGGACTGAGCTGGTACCCAGGCTGCAAGACAAAAGTCCTCTACTTTTCCCTCTCCTATCCTCAAGCAGAAGGAGTCTCTTCCTGTGGCCACCACTACCCCAGGCCCCCCAGGCCTGTGATGACTACTGCATGACTACTGCTGATGTTTATTCAAGGCCCAAAGACTATTTAGTCAACAGGTGGTAAATTCTTCCAGGCCTAGGTCTCTCATTTCAGGGCAGCAGGTTCCCTTCTGTCTGTGGCAGGTGTTGAAATGTCCTCTAGGAGCTGATACCTGGAATCAGTGACTTTAGGAGTCAGCTTGGTGCTTTATTTTACTGTGGCTGAGCTGGTACCCAAATTACCAAAGTCCCTTTTACTCTTCCTTCCCCTTTCCCCAGCAGAAGTATCTCCCTGTTGCCACCATAGCTGGGAATGTGCTGGATTACACCTGAAGCCAGCATGGTACTGGGTCTTGCCTAAGGAAACTGCTGCCTGGCTTCTGCTGTTGTTTATCCCAGGCCCAAGCACTCTTTAGTCAGCAGGTGATGAATTCCAGGTCTGGGTCTTTCCTTTCAAGGCAATGGGTTTCCTTCTGGGTCAGAGTCAGTCTAGAAATGCTGTCTAGAAGCTATGGCCTGGAATGGGGGTTTCAGGACTCTGGTTAGTGTTTTATTTTACTGTGGTTGAGCTGATATCCCAGTTGCAAGCCGAGGTCCTCTTTACTCTTCTGTCTCCTCCCAGAGCTGCAAGCTGTGATGCCTGGATTTGGGGGAGGAGTGACACAAGCATTCCCTTGACTGCCACAGCTGGTGTCTCAGTGGGTTACATGCACCCCAAGCCTACTGACTCTGAGCCCAGCACAGCACCAGGACTTGCTTAGGAATTGCAGCCCTTGTGGCCTAGACTGCCTTTCCAGTTTATTTAGGAGCCCAAAGCACATTAGCCCACGGTGGTGGGGCTAGCCAGAATTCAGGTTCAGACTGCAGGGATGGACAATTCCCCTCTGGCTAGGGCTGGTCTAAATGTTCTCTCTGTGGGTGCTGGGCAAATTCCACCTTGTGTTGTTTTCTGCTGTGACAGGATAGCACTGTGTTCCAACGCGAAGTCCCATAATCACTTTTCCTCCTCCAAGCATATAGTTTCTCTGCAAAACACTGCACTGCCAGGAGTTGGAGGAGGAGTTCTGTCAGCAATTCAAGACTGCTTTCCTGTGCTGTTCATTGCCTCTTTTCTTGGTATGATGTTAAAATCAGGTACTGTGATTACTCACCTGATTTTTGGTTCTTATGAAGGTGCTTTATTGTGTGGGCAGTTGTTCAACTTGGTGTTCCTGTGAGTGGGATGATCATTGGAAGGTTCTGTTTGGCCATCTTGCTCTACCTCTGTTTCCTCCACCTTTTTTTCTCCAAAAGACTGAATGTTATTCTGTTATTCTATTTCTTTCACAAAACGCTTAAGTTGTTTCCATATCTTGGCTATTGTGAATGCTGCAATGAATATAGGAATGCAGATATCTGTTTGAGGTGTTGATTTTATTTTCTTTGAATGTATACCTGGAAGAGGGATTGATGGATCATATGGTAATTATATTTTAAATTTTTTGAGAAAAACTCCATACTGTTTTCCATAATGGCAGTATCAATTTACATTTCTACCAACAGTGTACAAGGCTTCTCTTTTCTCTGCACCCTCACCAACATTTGCCTTATGTCTTATGTCTATGGATTGATAGCTTATTGTGGTTTTGATTTGCATTTTTCTGATGATGAGCACCTTTTCATACATCTACTCGCCATTTTTATGTCCTCTTTGGAAAAAATGTATTTTCAAATTATTTGCTCATTTTAAAATTGAGTTATTTGGGGGGGGGGGTTTGCTATTGAGTTGTGTAAGTTATATTTTGGAAATTAATCTCTTATGAGACATATGATTTTCAAATATTTTCCCCCGCCCTGTAGCCTGCCTTTTTTATTGTGTTGATTGTCTCCATTGTTCTGCAGAAGCTTCTTAGTTTGATGTAGGTCTACCTTTTCATTTTTGCTTTTCTTGCCTAGGCTTTTGGTTTGACATCCAAAAATATTATCACAAAGCCCAATGTCAAGGAGATTCTCCTCTTTGTTTTCTTCCAAAAGTTTTGCAATTTTAAATCTTATGTCTATGTCTTAATCCATTTTGAGTGTGTGTGTGTGTGTGTGTGTGTTTGGTGTAAGATATGGTTCCAGTTTTATTCCTTTGCATGTGGATATTCTACCATTTGTTGAAAAGACTGTTCTTTCCACACAGTATCATCTTGGTTGCTTTGTCAAAAATCAGTTGAATGTATATGTATGGGCTTACTTCTGGACTTTCCACTCTGTTCCATTGATATGTGTCTGTTTTTATGCAAATACCATACTGTTTTGATTACTGTAGTTTTGTAATATAACTTAAAATCCAAGAATTGTGATGCCTCCAACTGTGTTTTTTTCCTCAAGATTTCCTTGGCTATTTGTGGTCTCATGTGGTTCCATATGAATTTTAGAATTGTTTTTCTATGTGTATGAAAAATGTCATTGGAATTTTGATAGGGATTGTGTTGAATCTGTATATTGCTTTGGGTAGTATAGGCATTTTAACAATATTAATGTTTCCAATCCATGAACATGTGATATCTTTCCATTTAATTGTGTCTTCTTCAATATTTTTTTAACATTTTATAGTTTTCAGTGTACAGATCTTTTAATTCTTCGATTAAATTTATTCCTAAGTATTTTATTTATTTTGATGTTATTGTAAATGAGGTTGTTTTCTTGATTTTCTTCTCAGATAGATTGTTTTTGATGTAAAGAAATGCAGCTGATTTTTGTGTGTTGATTTTGTATTTTGCTACTTTACTGACTTCATTTAGTCATTCTAATAGTTTCATGGTGTGGATTCTTTAGGATTTTTACATATAGAATTATGTCATTTATAGACAGGGATAAATTTTCTTTGTTCTTCCAATGTGGATGCCTTCTATTTCTTGTCTAATTGCTCTTGCTACTATTTTCAGTATTACATTAAATAGAAGTGATGAGAATGGGTATCTTTTTCTTGTACCAGATCTTAAAAGAAAAGCTTTCAGTTTTCCCCAATTGATTATGATGTTCATTGTGGACTTTTCACAAATGGCCTCTATTATGTTTAGGGAATTTATGTGAGAGTTTTTTTTATCATAAAAAGGATGTTGATTTTGTCAAATATTTTTTGGTATCTATTGAGATGATCATTTTTTTTACTTTTTATTCTGCTAATGTTATATATCACATTGATTTATTTGCATTGGTTAAACCATCCTTGCCTCCCCAGGATAAATCCCACTTGGTTGATCATGGTGTATAAACTTTTTGATGCGTCACTGAGTTCCATTTTCTAGTATTTTATTGAGGATTCTGTATGTATATTCATCCAAGATAGTGGTCTGTAGTTGTTGTTTGTTTGTTCTTGTGATTTCTTTGTCTGGCTTTAGTATCAGGGTAGTATTGCCTCATAAAATGCTTTGGAAATGTTCACTCTCTTTCTACTTTTTGGATGAATTTGAGAAGGATATATACTAGTTTTTTGAATGATTGGAAGAATTCAGATGTGAAGCCATCTTGTCTTGTTCGTTGGGAGATTTTTGATTATTACTTTATTATCTTTATTATCTGTCTGTTCAAGATTTCTGTTTCTTTTTGATTCAGTTTCAGTAGGCTTTATGTGTCTAAGAATTTGATTTCCTATAAGTTATCCAATTTGTTGATGTATAATTGTTTATAATAGTCACTCGTTATCCTTTTTATTTCTGAGATCTGTTATAATGTCTTCTCTTTCATTTCTGACTATATTTATTTGACTCTTCTCTCTTTTTTTCTTAGTCTAGCAAGGGGTTTATCAATTTTCTATATTTTTTCAAGAAACCACTTTTAGTTTGATTATTTTTTCTATCATTTTTCTTTTCTCTATTGATATATTTCTTCTCTCATCTTTATTATTTCCTTCTCTCTGCTAACATTGGGTTTAGTCTGTTCTTCCTTTCCTAATCCTTGAGGTCTAAAGTGAGGTTCATTTGAGATCTTTCTTCTGTTTTAATGTAGGCATTTATTGTTATTAATTTCCCTCTTAGTACTGCTTTTGCTGCATCCCATAGGTTTTGCTTTATTTTCTGTTGCCTTGAGATATTTTTAAGATTACCTTTTGGATTTCTTCTTTGTTTCAGTGATTATTCAAGGATATGTTATTTAGTTTCTACATATTTGTGGATTTTCTCATTTTATTCCTGTCACTGATTTCTGGTTTCACGACATCATGGTTGGAAGATACTTGGTATCATTTGTCTTCTTAAATGTCTTAAGACTTGTTTTGTGACCTAACATGTAATCTGTACTGGAGAATATTCTGTTTGTGCTTGAGAAGAATGTGTATTCTTCTGCTGTTGTGTAAAAAGTTGTGTATATGTCTGTTGAGTTCATTTGGTAGTGTTAAGTTTGTTGTTTATTTTCTGAGTGTTCTATCTGTTATTGAAAGTGGGGTGCTGAAGTTCCATACTATTATTGTGTTGCTGTCAGTTTCTTCTTTCAGACATGTTAGTATATGCTATATATACTTAATTGCACTGATAGTGGATCTATATACATTGACAATTGTTATATTTTCTTGTATATTGACCTTTTATTATTATGATACAACTTTCTGTGTCCCTAGAGACAGATTTCGACTTAACACCTACTTTGCTCTGAAATAAGTATAGCTACTCCTGCTTTTCTTTGGCTACCATTTGCATGAAATACCTTTTTCCATTCTTTCAGTTTCCACTTCTACATGTCCTTGAATCTAAATTGAGTTTCTTGGAGACATCATGCAGTTGGATCTTGCTTATTTGTTTGTTTGTTTGTTTGTTTTCATTCAACTGCTCTGTATCTTTTCACTGGGGAGTTTAGTTCATTTACATTCAAATAATTATTGACAAGTAGTATTTACTGTTTTCCTTTTGTTACTGGTTTTCTGTTTGTCTTGAGGTTCTTTGGTCCCTCTTTCTTTTTTGCTGTCTTTGTTGTGTTTTGCTTTTTTGTTTGTGTGTGTTGCTAGGTTTAATTACTTTCCCTTTTATTTCTGTATAACTTCTTCAGGTATTTTGTTGTGGTTTCCATAGTACTTATATGAAATGTTTTATAGTTATAATAGTAGTCTATTTTAAGCTGAGAAAAATTTAACTTTTCCTGCATGCAAGAATTCCCTTTATTCTCCCCTTGATTATATGCTACCGATGTCAAAATTCTCAGAGGGAATTGATCATATATAGATATTCATTGAGTATATTTGCGGGAGGAGGGAAAGTCATAGACGTCCTATTCTACCATCTTGCTGACATCACCATCCTCCTTTTTTGGATCTTTATTATTATTATTATTGCAAATGCCTTTTTAAATAATCTAATCCCTTTTGATTCTCTAGAAAAATGTCATTAAGTTATATAGGGTCCTCTTATCTTTTCTATTAAATGAAGACTTAAGTGTCATAGATTGGATAAAAAAACAGATCTTCCAAGAAGGACTTTTCTTAATTAAATAAATGAAATTTTATTACATTAAATGCATACATGTTTACTCAGATACGTCTTTATACAATCCTAACCTCCCTATGTCTCAGACCTTTTGTTAATAAACTGTATGAATTAATTAGTTTAGCTAGAGGCCTTAGCTAGTCATACATAAGATCAATTCAATTTTTCTTGCTCACCCATGAAAGTGGAAACCTTTTTTGCTGCTAAAGAAATGGAGGGTTGGGTTAGTATTTACCTTTTAAATATCTGATTCTAATTGTTTATCTTTCAAGAAATATTAGTTAATTTCCAAAAAGGAAGTACATCTTGTGTTAAGTGCTGACCTATCTCACTTGAGTAGGTTTTACATGTACCTTCCATAATTTACTGTTTTCTGGCTCCAATAAGGACCTATTTTATTTTATTTATTTATTTTTTTGCCTTACCCAATTACTCCTCTCTTGAAGAAGAGGTCAAGAGGATGAAGCACTTGTATTTCTTTCGGCCCACGAAGAGCTCAAATTTAAAAAGCCTTTCTATATCCTTCTTAAGGTGATGAATGGTAGTTTAAAATCAGATGGCCCTTCATCTCTGAACTAAATGCGTGGGCCTCCGTTTAAAGAATTTCTCCTCATATGATCCAGCAATCCCACTTCTGGGTATATATCTGAAGGGTATGAAAGCAGTATGTCAAAGAGATATAAAATACACCTCTATGCTCATTGCATTATTCATAATAGCCAGGTTATAAAATCAACAAATGTGTTATAGATGCACAATGAAATAATATTCAGCCATAAAAAGAAAAAAATCTTGTCATTTGCAACAACACAGATGAATCCAGAGGGCATTATGTTAAGTGAACTAAGCAAGGCATAGAAATACAAGTATTGCATGATCTCACCTATATGCAGAATCTAAAAAGTTGGACTCATTTAAGCAGAGAGTAGGCTGGTGGTTACCAGAAACAGGAGGAATATCCTGGTAGACAGGAGGACATATCATGGTGACTTTATTTAATAACAATCTATTGTATACTTGAAAATTACTGAGTTGATTTAAGTGTTTTCACCACAAATAATGACATGTAAAGCAGTGTGTATGTTAATTAGCTTGATTTAGCCATTCCACAATATCTACATATAGGAAGATATGTTTTACACTATAAATACACACAATTATATTTGTCTCTTAAATAAATAAAATAAAATTAGCATCAAAAAAGAGGATGGGGGGCACCAAGATGGCTGAATTGGAACAACTCCAGCCTCCAGCTCCAAGAATGAGCGACACAGAAGACGGGTGATTTCTGCATTTCCAACTGAGGTACCGGGTTCATCTCACTGGGGCATGTCAGACAGTCAGTGCAGGACAGTGGGTGCAGCCCAACGAGCGAGAGCCAAAGCCAGGCCAAGGCATTGCCTCACCTGGGAAGTGCGAGCGGGGAGGGAATTTCTTTTCCTAGTCAAGGGAAACCATGACACACAACACCTGGAAAATCAGGTCACTCCCACTCTAATACTGCACTTTACCAAGGGTCTTAGCAAATGGCACACCAGGAGATTATATCCTGCACCTGGCTTGGCGGGTCTCACGCCCACTGAGCCTCCCTCATTGCTAGCACAGCAGTCTGAGATCTAACTGCAAGGCAGCAGCGAGGCTGGGGGAGGGGCGCCTGCCATTGCTGAGGCTTAAGTAGGTAAACAAAGTGGCCAGGAAGCTTGAACTGGGTGAAGCTCACCACAGCTCAAGGAGGCCTGCCTGCCTCTATAAACTCCACCTCTGGGGACAGGGCATAGCTAAACAGAAAGCAGCATAAACCTCTGCAGATGTAAAAGTCCCTGTCTGACAGCTTTGAAGAGAGTAGTGATTCTCCCAGCATGTAGGTTCAGATCTGAGAACGAGCAGACTGCCTGCTCAAGTGGGTACCTGACCCCCAAGTAGCCTAACTGGGAGACATCCCCCACTAGGGGCAGACTGACACCTCACACCTCATATGGCTGGGTACAACTCTGAGACAAAGCTTCCAGCGGAACAATCAGACAGTAACACTTGCTGTTCAGCAATATTCACTCTTCTGCAGCCTCCACTGCTGATACCCAGGCAAACAAGGTCTGGAGTGGAGCTCACGCAAACTCCAACAGACCTGCAGCTGAGGGTCCTGAGTGTTAGAAGGAAAATTAACAAGCAGAAAGGACATCCACACCAAAACCCCATCTGTATGTCACCATTATCAAAGACCAAAGGTAGATAAAACCATAAAGATGGGGAAAAAGCAGGGCGGAAAAGCTGAAAATTCAAAAAATCAGAGCACCTGATAAAATACTATACACACCTCTATGTCCCCCTCCAAAGGAACGCAGCTCCTTGTCAGCAACAGAACAAAGCTGGATGGAGAATGACTTTGAAGAGTTGAGAGAAGAAGGCTTCAGACGATCAAACTTCTCAGAGCTAAAGGAGGAACTATGAACCCAGTGCAAAGAAACTAAAAACCATGAAAAAAGATTTGATGAATGGATAACTAGAATAATCAATGCAGAGAAGTCCATAAACAACCTGATAGAGATGAAAACCATGACACAAGAACTGTGTGACAAATGCACAAGCTTCAGTAACCGACTCAATCAACTAGAAGAAAGAGTATCAGTGGTTGAAGATCAAATAAATGAAATGAAGCAAGAAGAGAAGTATAGAGAAAAGAGAGTAAAAAGAAATGAACAAAACCTCCAAGAAATATGGGATTATGTGAAAAGACCAAATCTACGTCTGATTGGTGTACCTGAAAGTGACGGGGATAATGGAACCAAGTTGGAAAACACTCTGCAGGATATTATCCAGGAAAACTTCCCCAACCTAGCAAGGCAGGCCAACATTCAAATTCAGGAAATACAGAGAATGCCACAGAGATACTCCTCGAGAAGAGCAACTCTAAGATACTTAATTCTCAGACTCACCAAAGTTGAAATGAAGGAAAAAATGTTAAGGGCAGCCAGAGAGAAAGGTCAGGTTACCCACAAAGGAAAGCCCATCAGACTAACAGCAGATCTCTCAGCAGAAACTCTACAAGCCAGAAGAGAGTGGGGGCCAATATTCAACATTGTTAAAGAAAAGAATTTTCAACTCAGAATTTTATATCCAGCCAAACTAAGTTTCATCAGTGAAGGAGAAATAAAATCCTTCACAGACAAGCAAATGCTGAGAGATTTTGTTGCCACCAGGCCTGCCCTACAAGAGCTCCTGAAGGAACCACTAAACATGGAAAGGAACAACTTGTACCAGCCATTGTAAAAACATGCCAAAATGTAAAGACCATCAATGCTAGGAAGAAACTGCATCAACTAACGAGCAAAATAACCAGCTAACATCATAATGACAGGATCAAGTTCACACATAACAATATTAACCTTAAATATAAAAGGACTAAATGGTCCAATTAAAAGACACAGACTGGCAAATTGGATAAATAGTCAACATCTATCAGTTTGCTGTATTCAGGAGACCCATTTACATTCAGAGACACACATAGGCTCAAAATAAAGCAATGGAGGAAGATCTACCAAGCAAATGGAAACCAAAAAAAAGGCAGGGGTTGCAATCCTAGTCTCTAATAAAACAGACTTTAAATCAGCAAAGATCAAGAGACAAAGAAGGCCATTATATAATGGTGAAGGGATCAATTCAACAAGAAGAGCTAACTATCCTAAATATATATGCACCCAATAGAGGAACACAAAGGTTCATAAAGCAAGTCCTTAGAGACTTACAAAGAGACTTAGGCTCCCACACAATAATAATGGGAGACTTTAACACCCCACTGTCAACATTAGACAGATCAATGAGACAGAAAGTTAACAAGGATATCCAGGAATTGAACTCAACTCTGCACTAAGCGGACCTAATAGACATCTACAGAACTCTCCACCCCAAATCAGCAGAATATACATTCTTCTCAGCACCACATTGCACTTATTCCAAAATTGACCACATAGTTGGAAGTAAAGCACTCCTCAGCATATGTAAAAGAATGGAAATTATAACAAACTGTCTCTCAGACCACAGTGCAATCAAACTAGAACTCAGGACTAAGAAAATCAAAACCGCTCAACTATATGGAAACTGAATAACCTGCTCCTGAATGACTACTTGGTACATAACAAAATGAAGGCAGAAATAAAGATGTTCTTTGAAACCAATGAGAACAAAGATACAACATACCAGAATCTCTGGGACACATTTAAAGCAGTGTGTAGAGCGAAATTTATAGCACTAAATGCCCACAAGATAAAGGAGAAAAGATCTATATTTGATACCCTAACCTCACAATGAAAAGAACTAGAGAAGCAAGAGCAAACCGATTCAAAAGCTAGCAGAAGGCAAGAAATAACTAAGATCAGAGAAGAACTGAAGGAGATACAGACGCAAAAAACCCTTCAAAAAATCAATGAATCCAGGAGCTGATTTTTTGAAAAGATCAACAAAAGTGTTAGACCACTAGCAACACTAATAAAGAAGAAAAGATAGAAGAATCAAATAGATACAATAAAAAACGATAAAGCAGATATCACCACCGACCCCACAGAAATACAAACTACCATCAGAGAATACTATACACACCTCTATGCAAATAAACAAGGAAACCTAGAAGAAATGGATAAATTCCTGGACACATACATTCTCCCAAGACTAAACCAGGAAGAAGTTGAATCCCTGAATAGACCAATAGCAGGTTCTGAAATTGAGGCAATAATCAATAGCCTACCAACCAAAAAAAGTCCAGGACCAGACGGATTCACAGCTGAGTTCTGCCAGAGGTACAAGGAGGAGCTGGTACCATTCCTTCTGAAACTATTCCAATCAATAGAAAAAGAGGGAATCCTCCCTAACTCATTTCATGAGGCCAAACTCATCCTGATACCAAAGTCTGGCAGAGACACAACAAAAAAACAGAATTTTAGACCAATATCCTTGATGAACATCGATGCAAAAATCCTCAGTAATATACTGGCAAATGGAATCCAGCAGCACATCAAAAAACTTATCCACCATGATCAAGTGGGCCTCATCCCTGGGATGCAAGACTGGTTCAACATATGCAAATCAATAAACGTAATCCTGCATATAAACAAAACCACATGATTATCTCAATAGATGTAGAAAAGGTATTTTACAAAATTCAACAGCGCTTCATGCTAAAAACTCTCAACAAATTTGGTATCGATGGAATGTATCTCAAAACAGCAAGAGCTATTTATGACAAACCCACAGCCAATATCATGCTGAATGGGCAGAAACTGGAAGCATTCCCCTTAAAAACTGGCACAAGACAGGGATGCCCTCTCTCACCACACCTATTCAACATAGTGCTGGAAGTTCTTGCCAGGGCAATCCGATAAAAGAAAGAAATCAAGGGTATTCAGTTAGGAAAAGAAGAAGTCAAATTGTCCCTGTTTGCAGATGACATGATTGTATATTTATAAAACCCCATTGTCTCAGCCCAAAATCTCCTTAAGCTGATAAGTAACTTCAGCAAAGTCTCAGGATACAAAATTAATGTGCAAAAATCACAAACATTCTTATACACCAATAACGACAAACAGAGAGCCAAATCATAAATGAACTCCCATTCACAGTTGCTTCAAAGGAAATAAAATACCTAGGAATCCAACTTACAAGGGATGTGAAGGACCTCTTCAAGGACAACTACAAACCACTGCGTAATAAAATAAAAGAGGACACAAACAAGTGGAAGAATGTTCCATGCTCATGGATAGGAAGAATCAATATCGTGAAAATGGTCATACTGCCCAAGGTAATTTATAGATTCAATGCCATCCCCATTAAGCTACCAATGACTTTCTTCACAGAATTGGAAAAAAACCACTTTAAAGTTCATATGGAACCAAAAAGAGCCCGCATTGCCAAGACAATCCTAAGTCAAAAGAACAAAGCTGGAGGCATCACACTACCTGACTTCAAACTATACTACAAGGCTACAGTAACCAAAACAGCATGGTACTGGTACCAAAACAGAGAAATTGACCAATGGAGGAGAACAGAGCCCTTAGAAATAATACCACACATCTAAAACCATTTGATCTTTGACAAACCTGACAAAAACAAGAAGTGGGGAAAGGATTTCCTATTTAATAAATGGTGCTGGGAAAACTGGCTAGCCATAAGTAGAAAGCTGAAACTGGATCCCTTCCTTACTCCTTATACAAAAATTAATTCAAGATGGATTAGAGACTTAAATGTTAGACCTGAAACCATAAAAACCCTAGAAGAAAACCTAGGCAATACCATTCAGGACATAGGCATGGGGAAGGACTTCATGTCTAAAACACCAAAAGCCATGGCAACAAAAGTCAAAATTGACAAATAGGATCTAATTAAACTAAAGAGCTTCTGCACAGCAAAAGAAACTACCATCAGAGTGAACAGCCAACCTACAGAATGGGAGAAAATTTTTGCAATCTACTCATCTGAGAAAGGGCTCATTTCCAGAACCTACAAAGAACTCAAACAAATTTACAAGAAAAAAACAAACAACCGCATCAGAAAGTGGGCAAAGGATATGAAAGACATTTATGCAGCCAACAGACACATGAAAAAAATGCTCATCATCATTTGCCATCAGAGAAATGCACATCAAAACCACAATGAGATACCATCTCACACCAGTTAGAATGACAATTATTAAAAAGTCAGGAAACAACAGGTGCTAGAGGGGATGTGGAGAAATAGGAATACTTTTACACTGTTGGTGGGACTGTAAAGTAGTTCAACCATTGTGGGAGACAGTGTGGCGATTCCTCAAGGATCTAGAACTAGAAATACCATTTGACCCAGCCATCCCATTATTGGGTAAATACCCAAAGAATTATAAATCATGCTGCTATAAAGACACATGCACATGTATGTTTATTGTGGCACTATTCACAAGAGCAAATATTGGAATAAACCCAAATGTCCATCAGTGACAGACTGGATTAAGAAAATGTGGCACATATACACCATGGAATACTATGCAGCCATAAAAAAGGATGAGTTCGTGTCCTTTGTGGGGACATGGATGAAGCTGGAAACCATCATTCTCAACAAACTATCGCAAGAACAGAAAACCAAACCCCGCACGTTCTCACTTACAGATGGGAATTGAACCATGAGATCACTTGGACACAGGAAGGGGAACATCACACACCGGGGCCTATTGTGGGGACGGGGATGGGGAGAGGGATAGCTTTAGGAGATATATCTAATGTAAATGATGAGTTAATGGGTGCAGCATACTAACATGGCACATGTATACATATGTAACAAACCTGCACATTGTGCACATGTACCCTAGAACTTAAAGTGTAATAAAAAAATAAAAATAAAAGAGGATAAAATGAAATATTTCTCCTATGCAGAGAAACAATTTATTTACAAAGCATTAAATTATAAAACAATTCACAATCTTTGCTCATATGGTATAAAATATGAGTCTCACCATGATATTTATTATGTAGATATACTCTCTCTTTTCAGCTTCATTTTTATACTTTCAGTGGGCACCCTGAGCTCTAATAATCATATCAATCAATTGGAGTTCCCCAATTAGGCATTTAAGCTAAACTTTTTCTGTGTCTTTATGTGTGTGCTGATCACACTGACTCATTTCCCATTCTTTCCACTATTTCAAAAACTTTATCTCTTCTTCAAAATAGCCTGACTCAATTTTTCCGAAGATTTAAATTTAGCCAAATAACATGGGTTTGGAGTTAGGCAGATCAAAGTTCAAATTCTGCTTCTTCACTTACGAGTTCTATAATCTTGAGCAAGTTACTCAATCACTCTAAGCCTCAGTTTCCCGTTTGTAAAGTGGAGACAATATCCTATGGGGTTTAATGAGATGGAATTTGAAAAGCACCTAATATTATCATAGCTGTTAGTAGTAGTAGTGGTAGTAGTAGTAGTGATAGTCTTAACTTTTGATGAAAGCGTGACCAATGAAGAAATTATCAAACTTTGCTGGTTATTTCACTTTCCTTCTGTAAACTACATACATCTATAAATTGCAGGCACAGATTCTTACATAAAACTTTCAAGCTCTTAAAAAAGCAGCCCTTTCATGAAACTTCAAGGTACTTCCATCTTCAACAGTTCACTTTGCTGTTAAATAACTCTTGAGTTATTTATTTATTTGTTTTTGAGACAGAGCCTCACTCTATTGCCCAGGCTGGAGTGCAATGGTGCAATCTTGGCTCACTGCAACCTCCGCCTCCCAGGTTCAAGTGATTCTCCTGCCCAGCCTCCAGAGTAGCTGAGACTATAGGCATGTGTCACCACACCCAGCTAATTTTTTGTATTTTTAGTATAGTCTGAGTTTCACTATGTGGCCCCGGGGTTTGGCCAGGCTGGTTTCAAATTCCTCGGCTTAAGTTATCTTCGCCTGGGCCTCCCAAAGTGCTGGGATTACAGCTGTAAACCACCAGTCTTGAGTTGTATTGTCGACTTCTAAATAGTGCAACCTCTAGTTTAATCTCAGGGACTATTAAATAGCCTGTAAATAGCCCGTAAACAGATTTAGATTCCGAGTGGGAGGGTGAACATAACACTTTTTAAAATTTCAATCGAATTTTTCTCTAAAACAACTCTGTGACAAAATTAGGAACCATGAACAATAAAATTAAATTTTTTGGCTGCTAGGGTAAAGAGCTTTGGAAAAAACACTAAATATCAGACTCTGAGACATTGTTCTCAAGTGAATTATGGCTTTTTGCCCAAAATGTGTCTTCTTCAAGGCAGAAAGGCAATCAAAATTTCTTCTCATTTACTTGATAGGACAGTGGTGGCTAATTGCATCTGGCTGCTTGCCAATCATGTGATTGAGTCACAGGGATGTAACATTTCTTTAGGATTTGAAGTCATATGTCTGTCTTTGTTTTTCCTATCCCCCTTTTCTCCACATGATTAGGAATAAATTAGATATATATGCAATGCATTTTAAAGGATTATTTTTCAATTTACTACTATGTAAGAAAATAAAATATATTCTTGTATATACTTTCATGTATATAATTTTTTATGTTTTATCTATTAAAAGAGCTTTTATTCATTGGAAATAGCAAGTTCATAAGGAACAGGATTTATTTTCCAATATTTCACTTTTTAAATTACAAATGCAACTACTACCTGCTCAATGTTAAGGAATTTAGCATGTCAAAAGCAGGCAAGTTGGCGTTTATCAGATGCAGGCAAAAACTTGAACCTAGACACCAAAATAATATAACTGACAAAATTTCCATGTCTCCCTAACTTGTTCTTTTTAGTGTTCATTAGATATGAAAAATATCATTTTAAAGCAAAGAACTGACTCATACAAAAAAGTAAATTGTACATCAGACTCATTGAATACAATTTTTGCTGCAAGGAATTTCGCTTAATCGGTATGCAGTTTTCCCCCTAAATTTCTTCCAGATCTTTCCTCTAATTCTTCTTTGTTGTCATTATGGGCTTCAGTGATTTGTTTATTTGCCTCAATGAAAAAAACTTATATTCATGTCACATTAATTCATTATTCCATTTGGTATGTGTTTTCCAAACTGAGATTAATTTCTTTTACAAACTACAGAAGATGGAGGAATCTGAAAGGAAGAAGAAATAGAAGCTGTGTTGTGTGACTAGCTGAGGTTTTTGGCTTAACTTTTGGGAAGCTGAGTTTTCTCATCTTTAAAATAAGGATCATAGATTAGGTGATTTTCAAGCGTTCTCCAGCAGCCATTTTCTAAGTCCATTAATCTAATAGTTCTATTTGTTAATTTAAGCCAACACCACCCTCTCTTTTCTCACATACTCACAAATATCCCTTGGGAGCATTGAGAGTTTTCATTCCTTCTCTTCCCATGATATTGACCCTGTCTTTTAGGCATTTTACATTTGTTTTTTTCATAATTCCAATATCTTCATCCCTTTAGAATACTTGCTCTCTTTTAGCTATTTCTGCGCCAAATACTATTTTCTTTACTGTCTGTTGTCTTAACTCGTTCCTTAAATTTGTTTTGTTTTGTTTTGTTTTGTTTTGTTTTGTTTGAGACAGAGTCTTGCCCTGTCACCTAGGCTGGAGTGCAATGGCGCGATCTCGGCTCACTGCAACCTCCAACTCCCAGGTTCAAGCAATTCTCCTGCCTCAGCCTCCCAAGTAGCTGGGATTACAGGCCCATGCCACCATGCCCAGCTAATTTTTTGTATCTTTAGTAGAGACGCGGTTTCACCATGTTGGCCAGGCTGGTCTCGACCTCCTGACCTTGTGATCCGCCCCCCTCAGCCTCCCAAAGTGCTGAGATTACAGGCGCGAGTCACCGCACCCTGCCCCTTTAAAAAGTTTTTTAAATGTTATTTTAAAAGTATGCTGTACCATTTGATTGGATTTTGATGGAGTGCTTTTAATTAAGTACCCATTTGTGTTCGCATATTGATGCAGTAGACACTAAAGATAATTTATTTATTTTCTACATGCTTTTGTTAAATTTTCCAGTGTTTAATCTCTACAAATATGGATATTGTAAAATTATTTATATCAGTGAGAAATTACATACAAATCCAAGTTGCCAATACTAGAGGAATAATTAAACAAACTATATGTTATTAACCTGATGAAATAGTATGCAGCAATTAGAAAGTAAGATTTTTGAAAAGTATGAATATGACAATGTTTGTTTTCTTATTAGTTAGGATCTACTAAGTTGTATTGCATAACAACTGTAAATTATCAGTTGCTTAATGCAATAAAAGTTAATTTCTTGCTCACATACATTTTTAGGATGAGTCAGGACCACGATTATGGACTTCTGTTCCACACAGTCACTCAGAAATCCAGGGTTACATAGATTTTATAGCTGCACCATTTGGGCCACGTAATCTCCTTGCCCACTGTACCTGGAAAGAGAGGAACATGGAGAAGTCAAACCTTCTCTCCTGTACTTTGGCCCAGATGTTACATATTACATCACTTTTGCTGATACCTCTTGGGTCATCACTATTTCTCTTCTTACAGTCCAGGAGGAGAAAGAAGACAGCATAGCATGATACCGTGAGTATTAATAATATAAGCCACAATTACAGATTAAAAGAATCAAAATATATAACTGTATGTGCATATATATTCTTATAGACATGAATTAGGCAAAATATGAAAGATTTTAAGATTTCAGAAAGAGATCTGGAATGTTATTTTGTCTATTTAGAATTTTTATTATTGTTAATGTTATTTATGTGGTATGTAAACAAAAAAATGGCCAAGCTTTTGAGAAAATGAGGCAGTATGTGCACAACAGAAAGAACATGAATTTTAAAGTCAGCTCACTTATAAGCGAAAACTAAACACTGAGTACACATGGACATAAATATGGGAAAGTAGACACTGCAGGCTACTAGAAGTTGGGGAGTTGAGTTTAAAAAAGCTACTTAGTACTGTGCTCCCTACCTGGGTGACAGGACTTCTACATCAAATCTCAGCATCATGCAATATTCCCATGTAACAAAACTGCCCATGTACCCTCTATATCTAAAATAAAAGTTGCCCTTAAATAAAGAATTTTGATTTAAATCCTAACATTGTTTCATATTAATTGGGCGAGTTATGCTATAATACAAGTCATTTAACCTTTTTAAATTGAGCTCCTGATTCCTCATCTTTGAAGTGGGGATCAAAATATTTACATTCTAGGGCTCTTGAGAAGATTAAATAAGATAAGGTATGTTTATTTCACTAACACTAATATAGAACTCCCAGATAGCATTATAACCGTATTAGCAACATGTAACTCATTTACTCTTCATAACCATAATATCCAAGTAAGTAACATAATCCCAATTTTGCACATAAGGAAATTGAGGCACAAAGAACTTGCTTAAAATCACATGGCTAAATAAATGTCAGAACTGGATGTGAACCTAGGCAGTGTGGTTTCAGAACCTTTCTTACTACCACTCTACTGCCTCTTATAAATCTAAGCTTAGTGCCAACTGACAGTATGAATTTAATACTTGGGAACTATTTGTAGCTACAATGCTAACTATAAATTAGTTTTAGCTGTTTCTATCATATGCTAAGTAGAGGAGATCAGGTTAATGATGTGTATTTCTAATGACTGAAGTTCTTCTAAATAGAAAAAA
This sequence comes from Piliocolobus tephrosceles, assembly GCF_002776525.5. Taxonomy (NCBI): domain Eukaryota; kingdom Metazoa; phylum Chordata; class Mammalia; order Primates; family Cercopithecidae; genus Piliocolobus; species Piliocolobus tephrosceles. The sequence goes on from NC_045444.1 coordinate 47,502,918, forward strand.
TTCCATCACCTCAATTACATACAAATTTAACACAAAGAATAAATAATTTTTGGTCTTATGAAGAGAATAAATAATGTAGGAAATTTAAGAAGTTATTAATCAAGCATCCTATGTGTATTTTTACTCATCCTTTTTCTATTCCCTCACGTCCCATTTCAAATCTGATTTTATTTTTTCCATGTTGAGTATTTTTATTTCCTCTTCTATATCTTTTGAATTTTGAGATATTTTTAGTATTTGTATCAAGAAAGTTGTTTTGCTTAAAATTGCAATGAAATGTAGTGTCATTGTTTTAGTAAATTACATGTATACTAATAATTCTACTACTTTTTAAGTTATATGATAAAACATATCACTAATAAATAATCATTGGGTTTAAAGAACAATCCTGATTAGAGCTGTTACTTTGCTTTTAAAATGAATTACTTAAACACTACAGTTTTCATAACTTATACTCATAACCTGAAATACAGTATTTTTTCCACTGCTTGTTTTACTTATCATTGAAGTTTGTCTCCTTATGTTTTATTTATCTCCCTCCTTATATAAAAAAACTTGAAGTTTCTCAATTTATTGAATCAATAAGCCTTTCAAATATTATTTTATTATTTCCACTCTGCTTTGATTTGTTGGTTTTACTTGTATCAGGAAACTTCTTTCCAGCTTCATTTTGAAATTATTGACTGTTCAAATCTTATTTACCTGTAAATCATTAAAATAACAGACACTTTTGGCTTATTTCAGTATAAATAATTCACATCATTGACTTTTGTATATGTGGGCCAACTCAGAACTGTCCTAATTAATGATAAGAAGGCTGAACACTGTGTAGTATTCTGATATTGTAGATTATTACAAACTTACAAACAGCAACGTTTTATTAATGATGGAGAAGGTAGAACTTGCTCATTGCATTTTAAAATATATACATCTCTCCTCATCCCCTTCTTGCACTTGACACTTATGTCTCCTACAAGTCCGTAACATATAAACTTTGTCTGGGATGTACAAGGATACTGATATTTGAGAGCATTACAAACGATATAATCTTAGGTTGAAGCAAAGATAGGTAGTTGAATGCAAACCAAAATATAACCCTTACTTTCATCTAGAAAACAACTTAATTTAAAATTTCAAGTATTTTTACAAATAAAAAGGATCTAGCAATAATAAACTTGATTTTAAACTCATTTTATTTTATTTAGGTCCATCAATTTATTGGCTCAGCATTTCATCTTCCACCTTAGATATCCCTTCTGGGATCACTTTATTTCTTCTTGAAGCGTATACTTAGAAATTCCTTTAACAAGGGTGTCTTGGTGGGAAATTTTCTCAGTTATTAAGTGTCTTTCCTCAACTTTATTGAAGTATAATTGACAAATAAAAACTGTATATATTCAAAGTGTACAGTGATGATTTGATATACATTGTATGATTACCACGATCAAGTTAATCAACACATCCATCCAGCATATATAGCTACGTGTATGTGTTGTGTGTGGTGCGAACACTTAAGATCTACTGTCTTAGCAAATTTCAAGTAAACAATACAATATTATTAACTATAGTCACCATGCTGTACATTAGGTCCCCAAAACTTGTTCATCTTATAACTGAAAGTTTGTACCTTTTGACCAATATCTCCCCATTTCCCCATGCTCCTCAGTCCCTGGCAACCAACCTTCTACCTTCTACTTATATGATTTTGACTATTATTTAAGATTCTACATGTAGGTATGATCATATAGTATTTGCTTTTCTGTGTCTGGCTTATTTTGCTTAGCATAATGTTTATCTGTTGATCATTTTTATGTCTTCTTTGGAAAAATGTTTACTCAGGTCCTATGCTCATTTTAAAATTAAGTTTAAAAAAATTTTTTTTGCTATTGAGTTGTATTCGTTTCTTATATTTTTTGGATACTAACCCCTTACCCCTTACCAGATACATGGTTTGCAAATATTTTTTCCCATCCTATAGGTTGCCTTTTCTTTTTGCTGATTGTTTCCTTTGCTGTGCAGATTAAATGTCTTTCTTGAATGATAGCTTAGCTAGGCATATACTTCTAGAGTAACAAAAATTTTTTCTAGAGTAACAAAAAAAAATACAGATATTATTTTATTGTCTTATTTCTTCTGTTTTGTTATTTTGTCATTTCTTTGTAGGTGGCTTTTTTCCTGGATGCTTTAAAAATGTCTCATTCTGCTGTTTCAAATAATTCATGTGTGGGCATGAATTTTCTTTCAGTTTTCTTGTTGTGATTCCTGAATCTGAGGATTCATGTCCTCTATCAATTCTGGGAAGTTCTTACCTATTATTTTAAAATAGTACTCCTTCACTCTCCATTCTTACCTTATACAATTTCAATTAGGTATATGTTGGACTTTCTCATATTAACCTCCATCTCTTTAGTTATTTCTCTCGAATTTTTTATATTTTTGTAATTCTATGCTATGTTCTGTATAATTTCTTTAGATCTTTTTCCTGGTTCCCTTATTCTCATATCATCTTTTCAGTTAACTGTTTCGCCCATCCATGGAATTTGCAATGTTAAGAATTATATACAAATACATATGTACATATAATTTCTCAAAGTTCTACTTTTTTACATCAGTATTGTCAATCCTGTCCCAAGGTTTGAGAGAAGTTTTCTATCCAGGCATTGAGATTTTAAGGAGAACCAAATCACTAGCTTGGAAGTTTAGCAGCAAATCAGACTTGCTCTGGGTCCTGCTCATGTCTTTCACCCTTTTTCAAATAACTCAGCTCTTGTTTTGATACTTATGACTGAACTATCACTTTTTCCCTTTGTCAGCCCAGCAAAGATTCATTTATCTTTTAAAAATCAGCTCAAATGTCTTTTTCAATGGAGCCTTTACTGACATTATCCGAAAAAACTAACAATCTTTATGATTGAGTGTTGCTTGTTGTATTTCCTTCATAATACCATTGTATTGTTGCACTTACATCAAGTCTGTAATCTCTCTGAGGATGGAACCATGTCCTATTGGCTTCTGTGGCCCCAACAGTACATAAGAATATATCAATGGATAAGTGGATAAAAAGAATGTGGTATATATATGAAATATACATATGTATATATCTATACACACACACCACATGCACACACACAGAGTCACATTCCTGAGCCATATAAAAGAAGGAAATCCTGCAATATACAAATAATATAAAAAAAAATTTATTGAAAACCTACTACATGCCAGGCAAATTCATACATTTTACATGTGTTAATAAGTCACTCAAGACAGAGAGATTACATAAAATACACCAAGTTGCATAGCTAGAAATTTATTAAAACAAGACTTACATCTAGATGTTATGTGGCTGCATATACAAACTCTTAGTCTCTATACAGCACTGGCTTTCTGATGCCTTCCAGAATGAGAGAATCAGCAGCAGAGAGACAGGATATGCTAGAAAGAATGAGGACTTGGGCATCAATCTCAAGGAGTATGTGGCAGATGCTTAGGGAAGGACAGAGCAGGACAAATAAATGAAGGCCTGCAAGACAGATGGAGCCTTGTGGTAAGGCATTTATGAGCAAGTTAACATGAAGAGAGTAAACACAGCATGGACAGGAATATCCTGTCCATGTTCCAAAAAGAAAATCTAGCAGCAGTTAGTATCAGGTTCTGGGTACAAAATTGGATTCATAGGCAGAATGGAGGCTCCAGAAGGACCCTCAAGAACAAGTCAGGAATCAAATCTAGAATTAAAAACGAGCAAACCAGGTAGGCAAAAATGCAGGTTTCGCTACCCTTTAAAATACTTTTGACTAATTAAAACTTTTCTTAACTCCTCAGATACCTTTTATCCTTTAATTAGTAGATGTTAGGCCCACTAGGAGAGACAGTATTCCTTAGGTCACAGCAACAGTCAGAAGTATAACACTATATGTTGTGATGAACTTAATCCTGAACCGGAAGGAGCTCCAGCATTGGAGGACTTTCACCTCTGAAACTTTGAACCCTGAACCTGACCCTGGGCTATTTCATTTCAACAGACCAGAGCCTCCCTGACCTAACTGTGTGGTCCCTCCACTGGTCTTTCCATTTTGGATTGGTGGAGTTTTCCAAGTAAATGAAACACTATTCTTACATTAGAGGATTTCACCCTCCAATTCTTATACTCAGTTCTATTTTTTCTTGTAGGTATAAAGATGAAACAACACATTCACTTTGCATAAATAAATGAAACCTAATTTGGTTGGTTGGTATTCCAACACCCCAATTTAGAAAGAAACTTAAATGCTTCTTTAATAAAAATACATAAGACAGAGTGATTTATTGGACCACCTTAGAAGAAATATATTTTATATGATTTACTTAATACAGTAGATGAAACGGATTTAACTTTTATTATCATGAGATGGTATAGTCTATGTCATAGAATAAATATGAGTTTAAAAACCTAATTTCAAATAATATTCCAATAAATTTTATGGCACTATAATATATGAGGTGAAATTAAAAGTTAGGCATGACTTATGCTTAGATTTCAGTTCAGTTAGTATTTAAATTCTTTTAACACAGCAATCTCTGAGCTGATATTTGTATATATATTGCCCTATTTAAAGCAGTATGATACAATTAGACCTTAAGCAGTTGCGTCATTTATATTTGTATTGCACTTTAACTTACATGGTAATGAGCAAAATGGAATGACTTTAGAGTAAATAATGGATGCATATGTTGAATTTTAGCATTGAATCTAAATGTTAATTTTCAATTTTCTTATTTTTGTAATTTAACATAAAAGTAATAAGATGAAAAGAAAACTAAGAAGTTAAATTCTTGCATCTGTTATTTAATGAAATAGTAGCAAAACATTATTAAATCTGAGTGTGAAAGTAATATGGTATGTGAGATGTTACAAGTTTGGAAAATTCATGTTTTAACATAGTGAAATAACTAAAATCAACCTTTGTTTTCTATGAATTATTTTAACATTAATGAGAATTGCAAAGTTTGAAACCTTTGAAAATAAAAAACACTTAAAAAACTAGCTCTTAGGTCATGTTTATAAAATATATGTGTCCATATATTTTTATTGCTCCTTAAATTAATATTAGAAAATGTTTTATTTATATTAATGAAGATACTCACCCATAGATTGAGAGAGACCATGCATTCCTTGAGGTATTAGAAAACTTCTTTGAAAGTGTGCCATACTTATATTTTATTAGTTATTCTTTTTCACTTCCTTTCACACATCCAGAAGTTTATTCTTATACTCTCTTTTTTATTTCCCTGCCATTTTCTACTCTACCCTTCATTCAGCAGTATTTTTTTGAAAGATGTTTCTTACTCAAAGTCATGTACGTAGATTGCCATCTTAATTACATGTCCATTTCCACACAATTTGAAGCCATGGAGTTTTAGTCATTAAAATAAACATGACACATATGTATAGGTCAGAGTCACAGCAAGAAACAGATGGTCACTCCAAAGGGGTGATAAAGAAAGTTTAATGAAAGGACTATTTATAATGGTGTGGGCAAATAAGAAATAAAAAATACATATAAAGGTGTAGCCAGGATAAAGGGAAATCAACTAGGGTTCATGAAATCTTGGAGATCTGCAACAACAGGAATCTAGTACTACCCCTAGGCCTAAAGGAATGAGGTGTGGGAGCAGTTAATAAAAATTGGCAAGAGCTATAGCTGTAAAGGAGTCATAGGGCAAGAGCTTTGGTCTATGATAGAGGAATGCAGCCATTTCCATACTATGGCCTAACAGGGGCTATGCCTCTCTTCTCCCATGGTCCAACCCTCTGACATGGTCTCCCCTTGGCTGAACTTAACCAGAAGGTGGAAGGCAAGGAATCTGGTGATGTCGTTTATAAAGAGAGAGTATGGGGAAAAGAGTGCTAAGCAGATTTATAAGGGTTAATGGAGAATATATAGTACATCATACTGTCCTAATAGCGAATAAAAAGGCAGAAATGGTGGTTGCTTTTTAAAAATTGATATGATAAATAAAGCAAGGAGATACAACCTTATGAAGGGGAATTTGGACCATCTGGCAGAATGGCAGATTCATCTAATCTTTTGACATGGCAATCCACTTCTAGGAATCTATCTCAAAAAATAAACTGGCAAAAATATAAAGTGATGTATAAAGTGATGTATGTACAAGGTTATCTATTGCCAATAATTGTAATAGCAAAAGACTGGTGGCTATTCAAATCCTTGTCAACAGGAGACTGGTGCATCCATACCATGGAGTATTATACAGCTATAAAATGAATAAAAAGGATCTCTACATACTGTAAAATAATTTCCAGGATATATTGTAAAGTAAGAAAAGCAAGGCATGGCCGGGCGCGGTGGCTCAAGCCTGTAATCCCAGCACTTTGGGAGGCCGAGACGGGCAGATCACGAGGTCAGGAGATCGAGACCATCCTGGCTAACACGGTGAAACCCCGTCTCTACTAAAAAAAAAAAAAAAAAAAAAAAATACAAAAAACTAGCCAGGCGAGGTGGCGGGCGCCTGTAGTCCCAGCTACTCGGGAGGCTGAGGCAGGAGAATGGCGTGAACCTGGGAGGCGGAGCTTGCAGTGAGCTGAGATCCGGCCACTGCACTCCAGCCTGGGTAACAGAGCAAGACTCTGTCTCAAAAAAAAGAAAAAAAAAAAAAAAAAAAGAAAAGAAAAGCAAGGCACAAGAAAGTGTTTCTAGCATGCCATCTTTTTTTAAAGAAAGGAGAATATATTAACTTATAAATATAATTGCTTAGATTATCAAGTGGTAATAGTGGAAGGCTAAATAAAAAATAAATGAAAATGGAGATTTATAGGGAGAGGAAAGGAACAGAGTAGAAGGACAGAGTTAGAAGTAGCTGAAGAAAGAATTCAGAATTGAAAATAAACTGCTTTGTCCTCTATTCATTCTAGAATGCAAAGAGAATTACTAAAAGGCTCACATAATGGATATAAAATATTTGAATTTTACAGCTCCTGGCATTATTATTAGTTTTATTTTGTAAAACTGGAAAAAACATATTTTGTTCAGACCATGGACAAAAGTTATAGTAAATCAGAATAATGTATTTTTAACATATTCATAAAGAGATTAATGATATTCACAAACAATTCCAGAAGAAATAGTTGATATTTTTATGTGAACATTGTAACAGTGAAATGCAGTGGCCCATATTAGCTGCCCTTCCATTAGGGAATGCACTGGTTCAGATGTGAAAGTTGAGCTAGCAACCTTTTTTTTGCTATTGCTCTCTAACATTTGCTTAGTAAAATGTAACAACAAAAAATTCTTCCCTTCCTAAATTAACACAACTGACATTTCTAAAATGGGAAAATATTAACTTGAAAAGTAATGTATTATAGTTTGTTCATTTGATTAGAAGCCTGTGTAAATGGACTTAAGGTGTGATTTCTCTCAGATTAGTTACTGTTACTCTGTTCCAGGTCAATAGTCTTTACCAGTGCTTTTCAACTTGCAGGTAAAAATCTATTAATAAGTCTTGAAAAAAATTTAATGGATAGTGATGAATATTTTTAAATGAAGTAGAATACCACAGAGTAGAAAATATCAGGGTGCATTGTTAATAGTAAGTATTGGTTTGTGAAATTTTTGTTTTGTTTACACATATATAAATATGTGACTATGTTGAGATATAAAATGTATTTCTCACTATGGGTCATGTCCAAAAAAATTTTAAAACACTGTCCTATACTACTTACTGGAAATGATTATCTTATAAATGTTTACCCAGTGGGGCTGGGCGTGGTGGTTCACGTCTGTAATCTTAGCATTTGGAGGCTGAGGTGGGCGGATCACCTGAGGTCAGGAGTTCAAGACCAGGCTGGCCAATGTGGCGAAACCTCATTTCTACTAAAAATGGAAAAATTAGCCAGGCGTGGTGGCGCATGCCTCTAAGCCCAGTTACTTGGGAGGCTGAGGCAGGAGAATTGGTTGAACCCAGGAGCCCAGGAGGCAGAGGTTGCAGTGAGCTGAGATCATGCCACTGCACTCCAGCCTGAGTGACAGAGAAAGACTCAAAAAAAAAAAAGTTTACCTGATGTTATAGCAAGGGTAGATTATACTAAGGGACAATGCAAAATGCAATATGTTTATGTGTTTTCTTCCTTACACAGTGCTAAAATTTGCTCCTAAATGAGCAAATACATGTGGAAATTAGGATGCATTAATGTGTTTGATGTTCAATAAATCTAGATAGTAACTCAGTACAAAATGAAATAAAAATTTATCTTACTATGTGTTTGGGGTAACCAAAAGGCTGGCACCCAGTGCTGTATGTCCCTCTGCATTCCCTTCATCATGTCCCATGTTTACTTGCTCTTAGTAACAAGGAGGAAGGGAAGTGCTCTATTAAAAAGTTTTGAACAATATTGAAATGATCTTTCAAACTGTAACAAAAGTAGAGGACTTTTAGTACATGTATTAGTGTTAATTTGTATCTTGGGATTTTTTTGCCTAAAAGAGTATACATTTGATTTTTCTGTGAAGCATCCAGCGAGTATTTAAAGGGGGTACTGCATATGAAGCTTCAAAATGAGACACGTACATTGAATTACATTCATATTCTAGCTTCTCGTATTTTTCTTTCAAATAAATTAAGTCATTTTTACAATTAAGTCATTTTTCCTTGTAACTTGTACAGGAATTAAATAATCAACTATTTCGTATTTAGATTCTACTTCTACTTCTGCTGTAAATTTTCACTCTCAGTATCTTTCCAACTATTTAATGGAATTGTCTTTTGGTTGAGGATAGCATAGGTGCCTTATATAAATAAAGAGAAAAATCATTCATATAAGTTAAAAATTGATTCAGGTTCTTGAAATAAAAATTAAATGTTTCACTGCTTAGGGGAAAATATCTTCTGGCCTTTTACACAAAGGTTTCCATTTTGCAGTTGTTTTTAAGAGACTGCCATCGTAAGATACAGCGAAATAGTGCTTGTTTTTACCTTTGAACATGGATAGATGACTTAGCTTTTGGCATTCTGCCTAACAACACCTCAGAGGGCAGAAACACCTCAGAGGGCAGAGATTCATTCTAATGTGACATATGTTTGACTATGTCTTGCAAAAAAAAAATAAATAAATTTGCTTTGTAAATATATCAATAACAGAGTCTTAATAGGCTTCAACTTGTATTTGTCTGGTTCGGGAAAATTATATAAACCCCATTTTTAGTTTTTTCTATTGCTTTTATTGCTCAAACCAAGTCTTTTTAAAAAACTACCCAAGAGAAAAGCAATGGCTGTGAATCCTGTTTTATTTTCATTAAAAAAATTTTTTTTCCATTCATACATTTCTTTAACTCTGATTGCAAGCACTTAGCCCTGATCTGTCTCAGCATATGTTGTCAGAAAGATACAAGACCACAGGCTAAAAAACATATCTTTCCACTATGTATTTTGCTATGTGTGATGCACAGGAGAGCTGACCTCCCTGATTGAAATGTATCTATAATCCTTTACCTGAAAGTACTGATTTGTAAAACATGGAGGCAAAAATATTTATCAAGATTATGTTGAAGAATTAAGAAGCATATCTATATATATATTTTGTGTGTGTGTGTGTGTGTGTGTGTGTGTGTGTGTGTGTGTGTGTGTGTATTCAGGCTTTTTCACAGACATGAGCATTTTTAAACTTTATTTGGTATAAAACATAATGTGTGTTAGTTGTACTTATCCCTAGTTCAGACACCTGACTGTAACATCTTGTGTTTTAACACTGCTATTTATGCCATCCTCATAAGTAGTTAGGAAAACACTTAACCATATACCTCACACCTCATTTACCAGTTCAGTATCTAACTCCCTGAACTCCTTTCTAAGACAGTAGTAAACCAATCAGAAAAGCTAAGTGGAAACAGATTGTTAATGTCTAAGAATAGTGGAACTTGCTATACTCTGCTCTTACGGGGGTTTTAATTGTTTTTAATGTGTTATCCAAAGGAAGCAGAAAATATTGTGGTATTTTTCTCTTAGAATTCTTTGCCTTGGTCATCTGAAATTAAAACTGATGGGAATAGTTATTTGTTCTGAGTACCCATAAAAAGGCCCTGATAACGTCAACTAAAATATCATTCTCAAAAAGGATTTGGAATTTGTATTCTTCTCAATGTCTCAGTTTCTTCATTTACTTGCTCTGTTACTGTTGGAAGATGATATCACCTCTCAGTTTGCCCCCCAAAACAAGGCCACCTAGTAGAAGGTTCCTCACTTACCATTTTCTTCATTCAGAATATCTCAGAATATATAACAACCCTTCCAATCTTCTTCCCCCCAAACCTCAGAAAAAAAGAGTCCCTATCTTTAATGCTAATAGCTTACTCCTTAGATCAGAGTCATAGTCTTTCTTAGCACCTGGGCTAGGGGTAATTTTTATTTACTTCTTTCCTAGCGTCTTAGTTCTCTTTTATATTGACACCTTTCCTTTAGCCTTCAGATATGCAAAGGTCTAACTGACTTGAAAAGAAAACAAATACTCTGATTTTGAAGACTCCCCAATTATAATATATTTTTCTTTCAATTATTCATTCTTGAACTGAGGAAACAACTACAAGATGTGTTCAGAAACCCACTGGATCCACAGTGAGACAGATTTCAGCCAGAACTTCACTGACTACCTGACATCCATAAGTCCCTACTCTGGCTGGTGAGCCCAAGTGACATTTTCAGTCTGTTTGGAACAGTGCCAGTTCAGAGACAGTGTCCAGTTATTTCCCTCAAAGTCCGATTATTTCCTTTTCCCCAATGCACAGTCATCCTGGTAAAAGATGGTAGATCTCTTTGGGGAAGGCTGTGAGAAAGACTACAAATTGTTGGCAGTGTAGCAAGATCCTTTCTCTAGTAGATCTGGCCTCTCCTTCATTCAAGAGGTTCTGGGTCTGTAAATTGACTCAAGTATGGACATTGATTGAGAGACCATGACTCTTCTTACGATTCAAGTTAGACTTGTTTACTGACCTAGAACCTGACCTTTTGTGCTTCTACAGATCATATAAGAATTTAGTAGACTTCCCATCTATTTCACTTCTAGTGACACCTTGATCAACTAACAAATACCATAGGTCTCTGAATCAGACTATTCTGATTACTGTTTTTACTACTGTTTATATGGTAACCACACCCATCTTTAGTGATTATGTGCTGTCTTTTGGCTCCTGTCCTGCCTCAGATCTAATTATCCAACTCTATTTTAGGATTCCAGTTTGATGACAGCAGTTTCCTTGTAATTCCTGACCCACAGAGGAATTCCTGACCCACAGCTCTTTAAGGATGCTAGGGTTCCCATCACAAATTCGTTTCCCATAGTCCTGGTGAAAGATGTGTCTTCTGGACCCTCCTGGTATGGGCAAGCAGGCCTTGAATTATAAATCTACTCTAACATTTCAGTCTTCCTAAGCCTTTATATACTTTCCTCTACAGTGTAACAAAGTAGTTCTGGAATTTCAACTTCATTTAATATAGCCCATTTTTTGGTTCATGTTTTAGCCAACTAACCAAACTGTTAGAGTCCTTTCTATCCCCTTGAGTGATGACATTAAATATAGAATCTCTGCTTAGTGGATCCGTATCAATAAAGTCAGCCTGAGCCAATGTTATATTCCTTCCATTATTACCTCAACACCCTTAATATCCATTCCCACATATGTTTCCTGTATTTCTGTCTGTATAGATTGGAAACATCTTGCAGTTATTTGCAATGTAGCTCAACTCCTTGTGGGTCACATTTTGTACCTCACCTTTCAAGGCCCACTGGAACTTAAGTCTAGTCAAAGGTCTAAAAGCAAAGACACGCAGTGGGGGGTAAGCTAATGAGAATCAGCAGTGCTTTGCAAGGCAAGAACTATATCCTCTTGCCCCATTTATTCATGATAGATCACCTCATTAATTTTGCTTGATTAGATTTTGACTTTTCCATTTTCCTTATATGTTCCCCTCACAAGGTTACCAATGATCATGTAATCTAAGTTCAACAACTTTGGAAAATAATTTTGCATCATTTTAAAAAATGTCTGTATGTTGTTTGACATTATTGATTCTTCTTTGATTTCTCTTCTCCTTACTCTAATTCTTCATGTGCCCTATTTATAAGAATTCTCCAACATTGAGACATTGAAAATTTTTTTCCTCCCCCTCTCTGTTCTGTCCCTACTCTTAAATTAACAGTAATTTATTTCTTTTCTGGATTCCCATGACTCTTATATTCACTGCTACATATTTGGCACTCTGTCAAAGATTTCTTCCTTAATGGAAGAAAGGCAGGTCCCCAATGTCTGATGCTCTAATGTATTGATGGATAGAAGAAAAAAAGTTTTTACATTTAAAATTTTATTTTTATTTTCTTTTCAGCATACTCTGGCTTTCAAAGAAGAAACAAAAACCTTTTCTCTACTAGTCATATACCAGAATAGACAGGAATAGATCTTGGAAGCTTCACTCACCTTTAGTCTATCTTTTTATTTCTCCTTTTGTGTTCAGTGTTCACTTTTAAGGTAATTTTTATAGAGGTGTGCACAACCAGATAAAAGTTGGAAATATAATAGTTTACATTTTATTTCTTTCAGAATTTTGTATTTTGTCTATTCCTGCATTGTCAAAATGGATTATACTCAGCCCCCCTTCCATTATTTTTTGAGTACCAAATTAGTGACTGTATTATTTTGAGCATATGTTTAGTACTCAGAAGACATAGCCTCTATCCACTCATTCTAAATTGGCAAAAGTATAGGGAGACACTAGAAGGTTTAGTGCACATGATCATAATTTACTGTTTAGTTAGAATAAAATGCATTATACTGAAGCAAAGTAATTAGAATTGCCTTTTACCTAATAATTGCTACTAATTGCTTTCAAGAGATTAGATCCCCCAACCCCATTTTTAATGACAGTGGAATTATTTTACCCTGCCATAGCATTAATAATGTTAATACTATTGATTTTCATATTTTCCTTGCATAGTTCAAAATGTCATCTTGTTAACAAGAATTCTTTATCAAGGATAAAAATGCATGTTACTAAATAGGTGGGATAACTATTTTTTTTGTTTGTTTTTCATCTCACTAACGAATGGTGCCAACTGGAATGTTTGACTGCCTCCAATGTTATAAAAAACCAGATGATATTTCTTCAAATATGTGGTCAAATTTATTTTAGTCTTCTTTTTGAGCCAACACTTAATAATCAAATAGACTACTCATGAACAACTAGATTTAAGTGACTGAATTAAACTTTGAAATATCAGATTATATCAAGGTTTGTTTTTTGAAATTAAGATAATATGTGTGTTATCATTTAATCTTCCTTATCCTCATTTAACAGAGAAATGATGAAGAAGCAGTTGTGGATAGAGGTGGAACTCGTTCTATTCTCAAAACACACTTTGAGAAAGAAGATTTAGAAGGTAAGACCTTTTTTCTTGGGATAGCTTGGGTATGCTTTCCAAAAGTATTTCAAAGATACATGTAGTTTGTCACATTGTGAAGAATTGCAAAAGTTGATGTCAGAGTAATGGTAGCTTATTGGGGAGGGGTACATCTGATTGTTTTGGTACAGTCTGGAATGTCAGTAGGCAGACCTGAAAACAATGAGAAGCATCAGTTCATCCAACAGACATTTATTGAACCCCTACTATATTCTAAGCACTGTACTCTGTGTCAATCTTTCAATAATCCCTGCTTTGTGTAATTACAATCAATTGAGACATGATGACAGATCAGCATTTCAAGTGCTGTATGAGAGGTGAATGTAGGACAGGAGGGGCATCTAACTCAACCTGTGTTGTCAGAGTAGGCTGTCACTGGAAGAGAGGTAAGAACAATTGGAATTCTCATTTTACTCATATATATATATGTGTGTGTGTGTGTATGTATGTGTGTGAGTGTGTATGTGTGTGTGTGTATGTATGTGTGTGTGTATGTATATGTATACACATATGTATAGGAAAGATATAGGCACCATTTTTGTGTGTTCTCTTTAATAGGAAGAAGGATGACTAATTCAACAGGGAGGTAGTATGGCCCAGTGGTTAACTGTAAAAGTTCTGAAACCAGACTGCAGTGGATTCAAATACCAGTGCTGCCCCTTATTTATCATAGGAACTTCAGCCAGTTAGTTACCTTTTCTGCACCTCAGTGTCCTTAACTGTTAAAGCAAGGATAATAATAGAATACATTTCCTAGTTTTTCTATGAGAATTAATGGAAAATTACTTAGAATAGTACCTGGCAAAAGAGTTGTGTAAATATTGTCAATTATTGTTATACCAACATTTAATGTACATACAGGATTAGCTAATTGTCACTAATGAGAAATTGTTACTAATGAGATACAAGGTATAGTATTTGTCATCTTTTGATTGAAAAGTAAAAGCAAGGTGATCTTAAGTATAAGTCATCAGAGAGAGCTCCCAATAAACCACTGAGTTGAGAGGTAAGGGTTTTTTCATTTTAAACCTCATAATGTAACCATGTATAGTACAATTAAATTAATTCTTCTTGGATCTTATCTTTAGTCACAACACTGACATAACAGGAGAATTACTATAACCTTTAGAAACAACTCTCGACAACTGTATCGACTCTTTGCCTGACATTTTTCTTGTTGCACAAAAATACTCAGATCTAAGAAGGTTATGCTTACTGGCTAGGCCTACTGATTTGCTATGTTATCCACATTCATTACATAAATTTAAGGGAGCAAAACCTTGAAAAACCTAGAGTGGTAATGGATAATATTTAAAAAATTATATTTGGGTTTGAAATGCCATTATATTTTTTTAAACAACATATTTACCTTCCTATTTATGTCATGCTATGACAAGCTATCACTATCTTTACTAAACACACACCAAGAAAACCTAACACTGCAAGATGGTAGCCTAGAAATATGTTCAATTCCAAGAAAAAATCATCTTGAGTTTAAAGATGGTGAATGGTCCTTTTTGTTGGAAAATACTTAATAAAAAAATAGGGTTTACTAAGATCATTTTAATTGTTATACCTACATATATTACATATGCTTTGCTTGGCATAGTTAAGAAATATAGACAACAGTGTGCAATGCTTACTAAAAGAGATTTCTGATTGGTGGAGCACAATTGGATTAGCCAGATTTTGTTCTATTTACTGATTTCAATAATGGGTGATTGAATCCAAGAAGCGAATAACTGTGATTAAGTCATTGGTGATTAAAATTAACTATAGAATGCAAATTAACATTGAATTTTAGAATTTTGAAGGAAAACAGGAAAAAAAATTTATATTGATGTTCTAATATTTGTTTTACACACAGCCCATACTAAATAGTCTAGCATTTGAAGATGCTATGGAGGGTTCTCTTGTGATGCACACAAAAATTTAATAGATCTATTAGTTGTTCTGGATCGATTAGCCAGAGTCAGGAAATAGTGCAAGAGTGAAGTGATGGGTATTGTGGTTCAGCAAGAATCAGCTGGCAGCAGAACATCACATGAGTAAGTGGGAGAGCACCAAGGAGAAATGTAGCATCATTGAGATAATGGTGATGGTAATTCATCTTCTGTTTGGTGTTATGGTAATTCATCCTCTGTTTGGTGTTACTATAACAGAATGCCACAGACTGGATAATTTATAAAGAAAATAAATTTATATCTAACAGTTCCAGAGATTGAGAAGTCCAAGATTGGGAGGTCCATATTTGGTTAGGACCTTTGTGCTGTATCATCCCATGGTGGAAGGTGGAAGGATGAGAGCGGGGAGAGAGATTGAGTTTACAGTCTCAAGCCTTTTGATAATCCACATTAATCCATCCATTCCTGAGAGTGGAGCTCTCATGACCTAAACACTTCCCATTAGGCCCCACCTCGCAAATTGTTGCACTGGGGATTAAATTTCCAACACATGCCTCTTGGGGACACATTCAAACTGTAGTATCCTCCTTTTGTGCAATTTAAAGGAAAAGAACAAAACTCCACTTTTAAAGAGCTTCTTTATTAAGTCAGTTAATACACAATAAATATTTTAAATAAAATGGATTTGGGAATTGCTATCATAAACACATTTTTAAAATATGTAAACTCTTAAAATTTTACATTTGAAAATGAGTGTTTCTCAGGAGTTATGCGTATATATTTATTTAATAAAATTACTGGTGTAATATAACATCTGGAGTACAGATTGTAGAAATGCCAGATGTTTAAAAATATCTGTAAAGTCTCAGGTGCAATATATTTAACGGGAAATGATCCCCTGTTCAATAACAACAGATTGGTATATTAGTTAATTTCTTCATATGTATGTTATACATTCTGCTAAATGATATATCAAATGTATAATTTTCTCTAAGTCTGTTTCTTTATTTTACATATATCTTGTACAATTTTATGTCTTTTCCTCCTATTAAAATAGAAAGAAAACAATCTTGTTAGATTCTTCTATTAACCTCCTATTTTTGTAAATCATGCAGTCAGTCGGTACATTCTTTCAGTCTGTCTCAGTGGTGTCTCTACTCATCTCCTCTGCCTTCCATTTCCACTGCCACTGCTCTACTGCCCTCTCTCTCCTATGTACTTTGGACTGAGTCTTTCCCATTATACAGCCTTCTTAATACTGCCAGAGTGTTCTTTCTAAGCCTACTTCTATTTCCTGCAATAAAAACAGTGAAGGGTATTGAGTCCCTGTAATCAGACAACTTCAGGATTCTGAGTAGAGCAAAAACTGTTGAGGTTAAGCAATTTCTGTTTTTGGCCTCCCATGTCAATGTGAGATGAGTACTATCTAAGTATAAGATTACAAAATGGGAAATACATTAATACCCTTAAAATTCTTTCTTCTACTTGCCCTTTAACACATGTCAGATAAAACATAAGATACCCAGATACATTTGAATTTAAGGTAAATAATAAACAACTTTTTAGTATAGGTAACATCCCATGCAATATTTTTATTTATTATTTTTTATTTGCTAAATCTGGAAATCTTAGTAGTGGATATTACAGTGAACCACCAATATTCCCCTTTAAGGACGGAGGTATTTATTTCCTCAGTTGCCAGAGGTGTTGCCTGCTTGATGGCTTATACTTACTTCCTCCCTAGGAATTACCTTCAGCTGAAAGGAGCTGCCTCTTGCCTATGGGAGCTGCCTTCCTTGTGGTTTACTGAATGAGTACAATTCAATGAGTACATGACCCTGTAGTCAATGAAGGCTTACAAAAGCCTAGCCCCCTTGCCTCAATATGAGACAACTCTGAAGGGTTGTCCCAGCATCAGAGTTCCATTTGAAATCAATTGAGACCTCTACTGCAATTGCACCATAATTTCAAGCTCTCCCTGTACCAAACAAATTCCCATAATCCTCCAGTGTTGTTATTGCTGACAGTTTTCCTCAACAAACTCCCTGAACACATATCTCAGAATCTGTTTCCTAGGGAAGCCGATCCTCCAATTAATCATTTCCCTATTCCCTAAATAGTACCTATAGACGTACTTGATAGTTGGCAGAAGCACTATAATGATTATTTAACTTGTGGAGTTAAGAACTATTGTAGTGGCTTAGGGGACTCTAAACTACTTGATTTGGCCATGATAGTAAATGAAAATCAGTGTTGCACCTGAGGGAGAATGGCAGCATTTCTTCTCAAGTTTCTGCTGCTTTTAAAGGCCTGAAGTATGTGTCAGTGTGGCCACAACAGAAACTTGTCACATCCTAGAGGATGACAATGGGCTACTTCAAATTCACCCAACTGGTAGCACCAATTGCAGCTGCTGTATCAGATGTGGGATCTTGGCTACAGCAGGTTAACATGGCCTCAGGAACATGGTATGCAGCTATTGATCTGGAAAATGCATTTTTCTCCCAATTATTATCGAAAAGGAGTACCAGGGGTAGTTACCATTCCTGTGGGAAGTACAACAGTACATATTTATAGTCTTGTTCCAGGGTTATGTTAACTCTCCTACCTTCTATCATAATAGAGTCCAAGGGGATTTGGATGAGTGAATGTTATCCAGAACATCACATTGTTTCACCATATTAACCCAATGACCAGGAAGTGGCAAGTATGTTGGAGGTCTTGGTAAGAGAGACACATTTCAGTTTCTGTTTCTCAGTCAATCTGATTAAAAAACAACATGAAAAGGAATGCCACTTAATACTGAGCCTTCAACTCCAGGGTGAATGCATAGATAGGTGACGTGAATTTCTATAGGAACTCAGTGAAAATAACCCAGTGCCCCTTCAGTTACTCTTATTCACCTCAATTCTCTCTTCATTATTCACCTTTGTCCTGTCCAGTTTTTCTCAGAATGAATTATGGCACTTTTTAAAATTTAATGGATATTTTATTTTTTTCAGATATAAACATTGTTTTATCTTCTGCAGGCATAAGGGTAAATTTACCCAAATAGTATGATCTATTAACTATTTAAATGATCACAAAGAGAAGAAAATTTAATAGCTAAAGGTGATGTGCTATAATTTCAACCATTTTGAATGCAGTGATCAACTACCAATCAAGGAGATGCTATTTAAAAATGGGACTATTTTTCTTAATTATTTGAAAATATTTTTATGTAGATCATATAGGAATAGCATAAGATTTACTATCTTAAATGTTAGCTGAAATTGGTGCTACGAGTAAGTCGAGTTTGAAGTAGTCCAGTCATCCTCTAGGATATGACAAGTTTCTATTGTGGCCACACTGATGCATACTTTAGGTCTTTAAAAGCAGCAGAACTTGAGAAGAAACTCTGCCATTCCCCCTCAGATGCATACTGATTTTCATCAGTATTGCAAGTGTACAGTTCAGTAATGTTAAGTGTATTCACACTGTTGTGCAACCAATATCCAGAACTTTTTTCATCTTGCAAAATTGAAACTTGCTATACAAACAATAGCTCCCCTTTTCTTCTGCCCCCAGTTCCTGTCAAGAACCATTCTACCTTCTGTTTCTATGAATTTACCTACTTCAGATATTTCATGCAAATGGAATCATATACTATGTGTCTTTTCGTGACTGACATATTTTATTTAGTATATAAAGTCCTCAAGTTTCAGTCACGTTTTAGCATGAGTCAGAATTTTCTCCCTTTTTAAAGTTGAATAACATCTCATTGCATGTACGACATTTCCCCTGTCCTTTCAACTGTAGAACTTTTGAGTTGCTTCACTATTGTGAATAATGTTGTTGTGAACATGGATATGCCAATATCTCTCTGAGATCTTGTTTTCTTTTTTTTTTTTTAATTATACTTTAAGTTCTAGGGTACATGTGCATAACGTGCAGGTTTGTTACATATGTATACATGTGCCATGTTGGTGTGCTGCACCCATCAACTCGTCAGCACCCATCAATTCATCATTTATATCAGGTATAACTCCCCAATGCAATCCCTCCCCCCGAGATCTTGTTTTCAATTCTTTTTAAGATATATCCAGAAGTGGGAATAGTGGATCATATGATAATTCTATTTTTAATTTTTTGAGTAACAGCCATGCTGTTTTCCATAGTGGCTGCACCATTTTATATTACCAACAAAAATGCACAAGGGGTCTCCACATCCTTGCCAACACTTATTTTCTGGGGGGGGTGTGTGTGTGTGTTTTGATAGTTATGGTAATGGATGTGAGGTGATATCCCACTGTAGTTTTGATTTGCATTTCCCTAATACTGATGTTTAGCATCTTTTCATGTACTTGTTGCTCACTTGTATATCAACTTTGAGAAATATCCATTCTAGTCCTTTGTCGAATTTTTTAATAAGCGAGTGACTTGAATGGACATTTAACCCTATCAAATTTTTAACTTTAAAAAAAAGATTGAAATTAATTTTTTAATTTTAAAAAATTTAATAGGGTCAAAAATTTTTAAATTAATTATTATTAGATTAACATGGCTGTTTTATTGTTACTGAGTTGTAGGAGGTCTTCATATATTCTAGACAGTAACCTCTTATCAGATATATGATTAGTCAATATTTTCTCCTATTCTATATGTTGCCTTTTAAATCTATTGGTTGTGTCCTTTGATGCACAGACATTTTTTAGTTTGATACAGTTCATTTTGTATATTTTACTTTTATTGCCTATGCTTTCAATGTCATAGCCAGGAAATCTTTGCCAAATTCAATATAATGAAATGTTTTCCTATGTTTCTGTATTAGTCTATTTTCATGCTGCTGATAAAAGCATACCCAAGATTGGGCAATTTACAAAAGAAAGTGGTTTAATGCACTTACAGTTCCATATGGCTGGGAAGGCCTCACAATCACAAAAGGCAAGGAGGAGTAAGTCACATCTTACATGGATGGCAGCAGGCAAAAAGAGAGAGAGCTTGGGCAGAGAAACTCCCATTTTTAAAACCATCAGATCTCCTGAGACCCATTTGCTATCATGAGAACAGCACAGGAAAGACCCACCCCCATGATTCACTCATGTTCCACTGGGTTCATTTCACAGCATATGGGACTTATGGGGCTACAAGATGAGATTTGGGTGGGGACACAGAGCCAAGCCATACCAGTTTCCTTTTAAGAGTTTTATAGTTTTGGGTCTTGAAGTTTAAGTTTTTGATTCATTTTGAGTTAATTTTTGCACATGGTATAGGAACGTCAACAGTTTTACTCATTATTTCTCTTTGTTTCTTAACATTATACTTGTTACAACCTGCATTAGGTTTACACAGGTTGAATTTCTTTTCTAAATCATTGTTATATAGACAACCTACTTAGAGAGAGAGAATGTTATTTCTCATGTTTGAGCAAGTGCTTATAACATAATTTCTGCTACTTTCTACAGTCCGAGAACATAGAAGTAGTAAAACATTATGAATATTATTACAGACTTTCTGTTCAAAAACTTTCTGTATTGTCCAATGCCAAATTAATGCCTTCTCATATCCTTCATTTGCTAGTGTTTTCCTCTGCACAAAAATAGAATGCTCATTCTGCCCATCCATTAGTGTTACCTTCTAAGAGTTATCATCTTTCCCCGGATAATAAGAATTATTTTTCTCCTCTTAACCTCTCTTTATGAAAGTTTATGCCTTTTCTTATATGATTGTTTTACATATCTATACATCTTTGTTATTTGATTATAAACTCATTGAGGGACAAATTTTCATCTTTTACATTGTTGCATTCTCCCTGGGATCCAGCACTTTTACTTAAACTGGATAGGTACTAAAAAATGTGTTGCATTGAGTGCCATTCATATATATTTCAATAATATGTCACTGATCGTGCGATAACTGTAATTTATAATGTAATTAGATGCATAATTAATGTTCATCAAATATTCAAACATTTAACACATAAGTACGGAAGTTTCTAATAATGTTGCATATGCTAAGATAAATACATCTGATTACATTTTAATCTAATATTCAGGAATTCATAAAAGTATAACTTTAATGAAAAAGTTAAAATAATAATAAATTCTTGGCCTGCAAATTAAATTTAAAGATACTTTAAAAAAACTATATTGCTTTTAGCAGATATTAATATCTTTTAAGTCAAAAGTTTAATAGAGAAAATAATACCCCGTCTTGATATTCTTTTGCTTATTGCATTTGGGCAAAAAGAATTGGCTTACTCGTTTATTTCCTTTTGAGGCCAAATAGTACACTATAGACCTGTCTTAGTTTGTTTTATGTTGCTAAAACAGAATACCTGAGTAATTTATGAAGAAAAGAAGTTTATTTAGGTCATAGTCTTGTAGGCTGGGAAGTTCAAAAACTATGGCAACAGCATCTTCTTGGCTTCTGGTGAGGGCTTTTGTGCTTCATCTTAACATGGTGGAAGGCCAAAATGGAAGTGGCCATGTGTGAAAGGGCAAAACTCAAGAAATATCCTTGCTTTATAACAACCTGCTCTTGAGGGAGATAATCCATTTTTATGAGAACTAATGCCATCTTGCAGGAGTGAAAACTCCCTCACTACCATGAGAAGGGCACCAAGCCATTCATAAGGGATCTGCCCTCATGAACTGAACACTTCCCACTAGGCTCCACCTCCGAACACTGCCACATCAAATTTTAACATGAGGTTTTGGTGGGGACAAACCATATCCAAACCATAGCAAGACCCAAAGTTCAAAGATAATATAAGTAAAGCACCTAGCACTGAGCTATTATACAACATAATTCTATCAATGGCAGTATTCTCCTACTTTTCTCATTTCACCCAGTGCATTTTTGAGCTCTTAAAGATAACTAAAATTGTTTTCTAACTAGAATTATTGTAATTTCAAGTGTTTTAGACTAAAAAGCCAAATATAGTAAGTGCATATCTCATAATTATAATATTTTGCAACTAAAGTGAAAAACAGTTTTAAAAATAAAGAAAAAAAGTGAAAAATTAGGGCTGGGCCTCTACTTTCTAATATTTTGCCTCTGAAATCTTATGCCAAGGATATTGACAAACAACAGCCTATTGGCCAGATTTTTTTCTGCCACCTTCATTTCCATGGCCTTTGAGCTAAGAATAATTTTTACATTTAAAAGTGATAGGAAAGGATCAAAATAATATTTATGACATAAAATTACATGAAATTCAGACTTTAATGTTTCTTAATAAAGCTTTATTGGAACATGGCCATGTTCTTAATTACATTTTGTCTATAGCTGCTTTTGCACTACAATGGTAGAGTTGTGTCATTGTGACAAAGAATATATGTGGCTCCATTTTGGTTCACACTGCTACTCAGTGTACTACAAATCATAGTGAATTTGAGTGCCATTCATATTACTGCATAAAACATTTTATTTATTTTTATTACCAGTGCATATCCATCATGTCAGAACAAGAAAATAAGAGAAAAATTAACTATGATTGTCTTGCTTTTATGGCACAGTGGAGTGTGGATTATTTTATTTAAATAGATGACAAAATACGTATTTATTATGTAATGACACTATAGCTATGCTAAAAGAAAAGAATATATCTCGACATAACCAGACTAATCACTCATCACAATATTCCTGACTCACAAGAAGACAACAGTCATAAATATTAGAAGGCTTAAAATGGAATTTCTCATTATACCAGAGTTTTCTCACAAAACAAAAAGGACAGTGAGACTTCAACCAATGTACATTTCTGAATGGATCATTTGTTAGCCAAGTATGCCCTTACAAGACTGTGACACTCTAAGCAGGGATATCAAAATGTCCACCCACACAATACCTGCCTTAATGAAAAGCTCAGTACCAGTTTCAGGCAATTTAAAAACCTTAGCCTTTATTATATTGAAATTAAGTAGAGTTATTATTCTATTACGATCCCTTTTGAAATAAGCTTTTACACATTTCTAATGCTTTCCTCGGAGCAGCTCATATAAATTAATGATTTTTAAAAAAAATTATTTCATTTCAATTTAATCTATTAATACTTTAGATCTCATTCTCAGGGAAAAGTTACTTTATTGCAAGTAAAGTAATTGCAAATAGAATATAGTTTACAATTTTCTTCCAAATTAAACTTGCACCTGGATAAAAATATTTTTAAGTGCCCAACAATATTTAGATATTATTTGCCATGTTTCTGTTTTCATAGGAAGAGATTACATGTTTAATTAAAAAATGCATCTCTAAAAGGATAATCTGACTTTGTAAAATTATAAATTCTAATTTTCAGTCAAAACAACCCTGAATGTGAACTTATCAGAATCTTGTCTGAATGACTACAACCCGCTCCCCCAACCTTAAAAAACACACCACCAGCCCCACTCTCCACCAGTATGGCCAAACCAAAGGAAACGAGAAGCAGGAACATAGCTACACAGATCAGAGCCAAGGGAACCACAAATTTTCAAAGTGAGTCAGAGGACAGAGTAGCAGCTCCATTTTCAAACAGAAGTAACTACATTTTTTAATCAACGGCTGTGTTATGGAGCATAAACTGCAGGAAATGATGGATCAATGTCATTTTATGTATCAGATAAGCAGAAGGAAGTATCAGTGGTGTGCTTTATTTGGTGAGTCAATCTTGATAAACATATTCAATAAACAGCTTCTACTTATGTCCTTTAATGCAGTACAATGCTTTTTAAAAAAATATTCAACTTGTGTGTACATCAACCAGAAAATGTTCTATATAAAAACTGTATTTTGTTTGGGTTTTGAGATGAATGTTTCATATCTATATATGTATTAAAATTATTTAAATACGAGGAAAAAGAACTTGTTCGCTTTTGGTGATGAAATCATGTTTAATTATAGTAGCTGCAAAAAATGTGCCAAGGGTAAACAAACTTGTTTAATGCTATTAGTCTTCAGGTGAGAACAGTTGCTTGAAGAGTTGGGGACACTAGGAGCAACATAGATGGTCAACGAAAAAATGATGGAAGATTAATGTCACCCATGTGAGGAGTAGGAAACCTTCCTCCTCACCACAAACACACCAATTCAGGAACAATTCACAGAAAAATTCCCTTTGTGGGAAATCCAGCAACTAATTGAAGGGCTCCTGCACCCTGGGCGAATGCAAAATGAGATCCATTGAAGCTGGTGAGGATATTCAGGACAGCTGTTTGCCAAAATTTCTACCCCCAATGCAACATCATACAATTGGGAAAAGAGTCCCAGCTCTTAGCTTCTCCCAGAAGAGGTTTGGGCATCCAATACCCCACCTTCGGTGAGGGCTACCCAAAGGACTGGCTTCTATGTTCTCTGTCTTAAAGTGCTAATGGTGTGGAATTATCTAGCCACCTAGGGGAGAACAGAGATAGTGGCTTAGATTGATTGAACAGAGATGGTAGCCACTATAGCTTTTCCTCCCTAGCTCAGAGCATAGAGCCGGCAAACAAAATCCCTACCTTTCAGCTTCTCCCTAGGGATGGAAAGAGTTGGTACATACATTAAACTTTCCAGGGGTTTTCCAAAGGATTGGCTGAAATCCCAAAGAATTCAGTCTCACTCATCCTGGTGCACTCACAAGACCTGGCAAACCCTAGACACCTGGGGCTACAATAAATACACAAGCAAATGAGTTGAACAAGCAATAGGTTTAAGAGGCTTTAGAATCTCTGCCTGGACTTATTGGTGGGGATCTTCCATATGAGGCCAACTCTTTGTGAAGACTGAGAGAGAAGGCTACTTTATCTGATGCAAAGACACTATCTCTTTTGGCTTATATAGTTTATGTTGAGAAATCCACTACTAGTCTGATGGAATTTCCTTTATAGGTGACCCGACACTTCTCTCTAACTCTCTTTAAGATTTTTTTCTTTAGCATTGACCTTGGTTAGTCTGATGACTATATGCCTTGATGATGTTTGTCTTATATAGTATCTTGCAGATGTTCTCTGAATTTCTTTTATCTGGAAGTCTACCTCCCAGCAAGATCAGGAAAATTTTTCTGAATGATTCCTTTAAATACGTTTTCCAAATTGCTTACTTTTCCTTCTTTCTCAGGAATACCTATAAGCTATAGGTTTGATCAATTTACATAATCCCATCTTTCTCAAAGGCTTATTTTTAAAATGCTTTTCTATTTATTTTTGTCTGACTGGATTAATTTGAAAGAACAATGTTTAAGCTCTGAAATTCTTTCTTCTACTTGGTCTAGTCTTTTGTTAATGTTTTCAATTGTATTTGGAAATTACTTTTGTGAATTTTTTTATTTTCAGAAGTTCTATTTTTTTTAAATATAGCTATGTTTTCTTTCATTTTCTGAGTTGTTCTTCTGGTTTCTTTTATTGCTTTTCAACATTCTCTTGGATATCATTGCACTTCTTTAGAATCCGTATCTTGAATTCTTTATCAGTAATTTTTTTTGTTTAGGATCCATTGCTAGAAAGCCAGCCAGATCCTTTGGAGGTGTTAAAACACTCTGTCTTTTTATACCACTGGAGTTCTTGCACTGATTCCTTCTCAAGCGAAGGAGTTGTTGCTTCTAAGTTTTGAATTTCCTATTGTTTGAATGGGACTTTAGCATGTTTATTCTTCTTTCCCTTGAGGGTATGTCTGTGGTATATGTTGTGTGTGATTACTTGGCTTCTTTTCTGGGGCTTTCACTGTGCCAAGACTCTGCATGGGCTCCTTGATTATGGATAGCCTTTATGTGGTGGCTTTCTCAAATGCTGCTTGTTGCAGACATGTATCAGGCATATGAGCCAACACACTATCTTCTGTGTAACTAGGAGAGCAGAGGTCTCAGGAAACTTATCTTGTACACTAGTACTATACCCTTCTGACAGTAAGTTTTTTATTTGGTGTTGCAATTCAGTCTCCAGTCAAGTAGGTGGTGCTTAAGAGTAAGAATCCACTCACCCTCAGGCAGTCTAATGATGAATGAAGACACGGTCCTAATTGAGGTTAGTGTGGGGAGCTTGTGTTGGAGTGAACTGGTCTTGGTGGTAGAGGCAGGGGGCTGCATTAGCCCCTCATCCTGGGCAGGCAGGAACGTGGTCCATTTTCCTATCACACATCTCTCTGTCACAGGGCTCATGATCTTCAGCACATAGACATTGTTCTTCGGCTCCCAGGCTAAAGTGTAACTGAGGTCTGCAGAATTGCCCCTCTGGTGGCTACCACCAAAATGGGTTCAGGGCAGAGCCTCTTCCTGCGGCCCAGAGCAAACAGCTCTTCAACTTGTCTGCCCTTTATTGCTGGGACACTGCCATTCCGTGTAGGGAGGGGGAGACAGGTCCCACCCTTCGTGCATGCCTGGGTGGCATTGGCTCACTTTCAGTGAGGTGTAGCTGCCACGAAGAGTGCTGGAAAGGCTGTCTCCAAATGCACTCATGTCAGCCCTCAGCAGGAAAAGCCTCTGCTGCATCCGCAACAGTGCACGAGGGGAGCAGGAGATGACTCGCTCTCCTCGTCTGTTTCCAGCCACCACTGCCACCCCCTTCAGCCATTGGCTGTGTTTCCTTTTCCAAAGTGGGGCTTTGGCAGACTGTTCTCTGCCCTCCCATAGGAGCGGCCTGCACTGAGGGCTAGATTTCCATGGAACCTGCAGCTCCCCAGAGACCCGCCAGTCTCCTGCAGTTGCCAAAGTCAGAACAGGTTCTGAGGTATGTTTGCAGGGGATCTGGTAGTGTGGCAACACAAGGACTGAGGTTCCCTGGACAGGGCAGTGGCCCATAATGAATGCACAACCAGTGTGGCACCTGCTCTCTCAGTTAGGGCCTGAAGGGAATGTGGGAGCACCAGCACGAGCTGGCCACCTGAGGCTCCCACCCCAGAGAGTTCCCAAATTGCCACCAACTGCATTGCCTGGGATTTCAAGGGCAGAGGGGTTCTGTGACAATTTGTCAGCCAGCAGTTTGTCACAGGAGTCAGGGGCAGAGAAGCACCCCAACCTACCCTTTACATGGGACTCCGAGTTCCTCACGGGACAGTGTCTGCCAGACTTTTACTACTTTCCTTGTCTGCACCCCAGTTTCTTCCTGTGGGCTCTCTGAAAGCTCGTGGCTCTCTTCCTTCAGCTTTCCATTTGGATCATGACCATTCAACTGTAACTTTGATCTTTCTACAAACTGACGTCTGACATCCCTAGTCAGTTATCTTGAAAAAAAAAAACTACACTAAATTTATAAAAATAAAAGTAATTGCACTGTGATGTTACAAAGGCTGCTATATCACTAGGTGACAAGAATTTTTCACCTCATTATAGTCTTATGGTACCACTGTTTTATATGTGATCCATCATTTGACTGAAACATCATTATGTATGACTGTACATAACAAATTGCCAATATAATTAGAAAGTGGATTCTACTTCTGGAAATCAATGTTGTCTTCACAGAGGCAGAGGTGGGCTTTGAAGGATAAATAGGTGTTAAGAAGGCAAAGAAGGAAGGATCTGTTATATTCTGGAAATGACAAATATGATGTGGCTAAAGCATTGGGATTGTGTCTCGGGGCATAAAATGTGACTGCATATAAAGTTTAAATCTTTACATGAGGTAGGTCAAATTGTGGAGAATGAATTAATCCTTGAAGTCACTCTATGAGATAAGGACATTATTATCTCCATTTCACAGATAAGGGAACTAAGGCACAGAAGATTAAATAACTTAAATATGTCACCTGACTAGTAAGTGATATGGCAGGGATTCAAACCCACAAGGAAGACTTGTACATATTTATTGACTTTTTCATGACAATTTTTATAAAGGTGAGGATATTCTATTGTAAAGCAATAAGGAATTTGATATTTAATACCCACATCACAATAGTTTTACAAATGTTTTAGCAAAAGTTTTAGAGTTAGAAAATTCCCATTGAACTAAGGTTTATCCCCATAATTAGGAAAACCACTGTCCCATTGGAGACTACTTTTATTATAGCCTCATGTTCTCTTACTTTAAATTATCTTGTCTGCTGTACCACAAAATAAAAAGTTTTATAATTTCCTTATTTCAAATGTTTTTCCTTTGAAAAAGAAAGAACCATTTTTTTCTGATATTATTGGTTGATTAATTTTTGTGCAACTTAGTAGTACTAATATAGGATCAATGTCAACTGGTGGAGCAATTCTAAGGGTGTTTGCTCCATTAGTAATAACCAGTGGAGTTAATTAATTACACAGGGTTCATTTGAAATTGTAGGTTTTGCCTGTCAAACACTGGATATCTTAGGATGATAAATGTGGAGATGGACTAATACTGAATATTTCATTTCAGAAAATACAACCATTAGTAAATTTCAGCCTTTTATTGAGCTATCTTTGACACATCTTATAATAAACTGTTCTGTTTTTCAATGGGTATCCTAGGAATAAGAACTAAATAAGAGACAATTATTTTAAAGTCTTAAATAATATAATTTACTTTTGTGTGGGTAAAAGACACAAGTAGACACTTCTCAAAAGAAGACATACAAGCGGCCAACATAGGAAAAACAAAATGCTCAACATCACTAATCATTAGAGAAATGCAAATCAAAACTTCAGTAAGATATCATCTCACACCAGTCAGAATGGCTATTATTAAAACATCAAGAAACAACAGATGCTAGTGAGGTTGTGGAGAAAAAGGATTCCTTTACACTATTGGTAGAAGCGTAAATTAGTTCAACCATTGTGGAAGACAGTGTGGCAATTCCTCAAAGACCTAGAGGCAGAAATACCATTTGACCCAACAATGCCATTATTGTGTACATACCCAAAGGAATATATATCATTCTATTATAAAGATATATGCATGCATGTGTTCATTGTAGTGCTGTTCACAATAGCAAAGACATGGAATCAACTTAAATGCTCATCAATGATAGACTGGCTAAAGAAAATGTGGCACATATATACCCTGGAATACTATGCAGCCATAAAAAGGAACAAGATCATGTCTTTTGCAGGGACCTGGATGGAACTGAAAGTCATTACCCTCAGCAAACTAAAGCAGTAACAGAAAACCAAATACCACATATTCTCACTTATAAGTGGGAGTTGAATGAGAACACATGGACACATGAGAGGAAACAACACACACTGAAGCCTGTTGGAGGGTAGGAGGTGGGAGGAGGGAGCACTTCAGGAAGAACAGCTGATGGATGCTGGGCTTAATACCTAGGTGATGGGTTGATATGTGCAGCAAACCACTATGGCACACATTTATCTATGCAACAAACCTGCACATCATGCCCTTGTACGTCTGAACTTCAAAATAGAAGTTGGAGATTAAAATAAGAATTTACTTTTGTTCCAAAGTTAACTCTCAGATGTTCCATGTTTCATCATTTTATTGTTTCACATAATCTGTGTATGTGACTCACTTCAGTTTATTTTGATATATAATTTATTTCTGATATTTTGTTTATTTGAAATGAGAGGTAACTGGGTAATTATCTATACTCTGCTTTACCATGTATTTTATTTCCAAGTAAATTTGAAAAATCTAAAGTATTTTCCTGAATTTGATCATGGCTTATTTGACAGTTTACAAGTATTTAAAGGCATGTGTTTGCATGCGGATAATAACAAATAGCTAAGAAATCTTACAAAAGTATAGTTTCATAATTTGGGGGTCTTAGTTATACATTTTACATCTCTAGGTTAGGAACTCATATTGTTAATCTCCCTTCATGGTGCCTTATAACTAAACTCTGTTTAGTACGATTTTCTGCTTCTCAAAGGCATAATAACTCACTATTTGGTGTATTTTCTCTTTAATGTGACATATGACATGTTTTCTGTGGATATGGAGAACTGTGTATTTGTGTGCATATGTATACATAATGTTTTCAACCAATCACTATTTCAGAGAAAAAAATAGATGAAAAGAAACTTGTTTTCATTACATTAAATACAATCCTATACATATTAAGAGGAAGTTTTATAGCAAGAACTTGTTCCTTTAATCATTATTTTTCTTGAAAATTATTTAATACTTTTAAGACAAGCCACAAATGACCAAAGTCTCTTAATATTAACCACATAGATTTATATTAACACTATATTTTTGTTTTGAATTTTCTAGACATCTGAGACTTAAATATGTTCTTATGTAGTTAAAGAGTTTAATAGTATGGGAGTAGTACTATGAAGGTGACATTGTGAAGGAGATCAACTTAGTTTACTTTTTGACTGAATTCTTAAATCTCTATTTCAGCTGTCTTCCTCCTAGAACTATAGCTTAAAACTCCTCAGCTGCATACAGTACATAGCCTTCACAGGTTATCTCCTTTCTATAAAGTCCTCTCACAATATAAACAGGTGTAGCTACCAGTCAGTTAGGACATGTCTCAAGAAATTATTAGTACTCACCAATATTAATTCAATGCTAATAGGGTACTGAGCCAAACACGGAGGGCACTGAGCCAAATTTCCATTTCACATTCTTCATTCTCCAAGGAGGTTTAGATACTGCTGCTGCCAATAGGGTGATTGAGCTCTAGAACCCTTTGGGAAAAATAAATTACTGTGGCCACTTTGCACATAAATGTTTAAATTTAAAATAGCAATTGATATAAATTCTGATAATAATGAATAAATATTAAATAATAATTGAAAGTGGTGATGTTCTTGGTTTGGGGGATAATACCCATAATCTTAGCAGTACCATAATCATTGCAAACCTAATAGGATTAATTACATTTTGGAATATCAGTATTCTGAGATTACTATTTTGAATGTTCTCTTTTATATTTTCTCCAAGTAAACTTTTTGCTTCCTCACTGTTTTTTAGAAATTATATTTTTTAATTGACAGATAAAATTTTATGTATTTATTGTTTACAACATGATGCTTTGAAATATATATATGCATTGTAGAATACTTAAATATAGTTAATAAACATATGCCTTACCTCACATAGTTATTATTTTTGTAGTGAGAATACTTATCCACTCTCACTATTTTTCAGGAATACAGTATGTTATTAACTATTGTCACTATGCTATACAATAGATCTCTTGAACTTATTTCTGCTGTCAAACTAGAATTTTATATCCTTTGACTAGCATTACCCCAGCCCCTTCCTCAGCCCCCCAAGTGCCCCAGGCCCTAGTAGCCATTATTCTACTCTCTAGTTCTATGCGTTTGCCTCCCCATTCTATCTTCCCTGTTCCTCACTACCTAGTCATTCCTAGCGCCCATAGTGTGTTACAGCTGCTGAAAGCACGGTGAAAAAGTATGTTTTCTTCCCTTCTCTCTCTCTTCTTAATGCGTTTCAGGTGGGAAGATAATAAAGAAAACCAAAATGATTGAAATCATTATTAGCAGAAAGTAAAATTTTAATTTCCTGCTGGTACAATAAGCTTTTGTCTGGTCTCTGGGGCAGGAAGATTATGAATATTCTTTTTTGCCACTTTCAAACTGCTTCTAAATGCCTCAGGTACATTTGTAATACAAAAATATGGCAGCCTTATTAGCAAAATAATTTCTAATTTTGAGCTAAATTATATAAGATTATGCCTGTTTTTCTGTTGCATAATTCAGTTTGTTTCCTGTAATGATAATTGCCATGATTGACTTAGAGGATGATATAGCATTAAAAATATTTTATGACATCACAGTGATTAATCCAAAACTATCAGCCTCAATAAAGTTAATAATATTGTTCATGAAAATAAAGGTCATGTTTATGAAATTGAAACATTGTTTATATGTGAGTGGCCTATTTTTCTCATGCTACTGCACTAATTTTATGGTTTATAAATATTAATCCTAAATATTAAAGTATTAAAGTAGTGCTATTTATTGCCAACTCTAGTGGTCTTCTGTCCTTAGCCTTTTTGAATTCACAAAATTCCTGTAAACTGTAGACTATTTTCCCCAACTTACAAATAAAGAAATTGAGGTTCAAAAAAGTAACTTGCCGATAAATAGGTTCTAGAGATCCACTATACAGCATAGTGCCTATAGCTAACAATACTGTATTGTATACTTAAAGTATTCCAAGAGGGTGAATCTTACGTTGTATTCTTACCACGCACATACAAATAATAATGATAGTAAAGGCATTAGGAAGCTTTGGGATATGATAGATGTATTTCCACATGTAAGTGCTATAAGAGTTCACATGGGTATAACTCAAGTGCCCCAGATATGTCCTGTGGCCCTTCTGTATTGAATATACATAAGGTAGACACACTGAAGAAGATGGATATATGAAAAAGTCTAATATGCTAGCCTAATTAAGGTAAATTGGGTATAGAACATTGTCAACAACAAGAAAAGGAATATTAGGTTGTTCCATCTCTATGTTCACACCAGGCATGAGGCAGCAATGTTCTAATAATCCTCCTGCTCTTCCCCCTTGCCTCCTCAATAGACTTAATTTGTAGCATTTGCCAATATCTGTCATTAAATTTTTTCTCTATGGCCAATTTTATACCACTGAGGTGTTTTCACTGAACATAAAGTTAGGAAGAGATGCATGTAACTGGCACAGGTGGGCTGTGGTAAGCCAGTTCTAGCATACCACTGCTGCCAGGTTATCTACGGTAGAGTGTAAGCCATAGTTTTCATCAAAAGTGTCCTGTAAAAATAATCATTGAAAAATGAGAAATGCAGTTTCAATTGCGTCAATATAAGTCAATTTTTATTGAAATGAACATTGAAGAAGGTACTTTTTTTTAACTTCCTGATTAAAACAGATGAAGTATGTTAATATATGTCCCTGGGCCCTCTGTGTTCTTGTGCCTCCCTTCACAAAGCATGCTGTTTTTCTGTACTTGCCAATACATATCTTGTCTTCCTTACAGGCTTCTCTCCTCTATTTTTGACTATTTCATCTTACTCCAGCTTAAAATGCTGTGGAAAAGGCTTTAGATTTTGTGTCATTCATTTATTTATTCAAAAAACACTTATTGAGCTTTTAATATGCCAGGTACTGAGAATATAAACATAATTAGACCATGCTACAGCCTATCATAGGCACTATACACTTCATTGTATAATTTTATTAAATTGAAATTTTGAAAAGTTTTATAAGGAAGCATAAGGTGTTAAGAATGTACACTGGCAGTTATAAGTGATAAATTTAGATTTGGTAGATCTGATTTTGAACTTTGATTCAGTCTCTGATTGTATGGCTTGGGGAAAATTGCTCTTGTTTTTTAACTTGAGGGATGATTGACATGTAAAAATCTGTAGATATTTAATGTATACAACTCAATGAGTTTGGAATATACACCCATGGGATCATTACTAGCATCAAAGCCACAGATATATCTATCACCTCCCAAAACTTCCTAATGCCTTTATTATTATTATTATTATTATTATTATTATTATTATTATTATTATTTGTGTGTGTGTGTGTGTGTGTGTGTGTGTGTGTGTGGTAAGAACACAACATAAGATTCATCCTCTTGGAAGATTTTAAGTATACAATGCAGTATTTTTAGCTATAGGCACTATGCTATATAGTAGATCTCTAGAACCTATTTATCGGCAAG
The DNA here is from genome assembly GCF_002776525.5 of Piliocolobus tephrosceles. Taxonomy (NCBI): domain Eukaryota; kingdom Metazoa; phylum Chordata; class Mammalia; order Primates; family Cercopithecidae; genus Piliocolobus; species Piliocolobus tephrosceles. Next base: position 47,536,758 of record NC_045444.1, read on the forward strand.
TTACTTTTTTGAACCTCAATTTCATTATTTGTAAGTTGGGGAAAATCATCCACAGTTTGCAGGGATTTTGTGAAGACTAAATGAGAAAATATAAATAAAACACATAGCATAGTAGATGGTACACTGTAGATTTTCTATAAAGGCTAGTTTCTTTTTTTTAACTCTAAACTCTTATAGCTATCTTAAGTGCCAAACGAATCGGCATTTATTTATATTCTGCCTCAGATTTTGTTTGCCTTCTCTAGTATCCTCAGCTTGTACCTTTACGCAGGTTCTTATACATAGTTTGTTGTTCCTATCAACATTGATCACAATATAGTATCAATACTTTTGGATTCCTGATTCTTAATTTGCCTGCCCGTTGAGATATTGGTCATAAGTCAACATTTTCCCATTATTTTCCATGTTGAATCAGTTTCCTGGTACTTTCAATTTTGTATTTTATATCCTGTCCATCTGTCTTTCATAATTTTTAATTTTTCTTCCAAATAAATTTTAGCACTCAGCTATTGCTGTGTCACAATCCGTTTCCAAACTCAGTGGCTTCAAACAGCAACAATTTTATTTAGGTCATAATTCTGTAGGTTGTGAATTTGGGCTGGACTCAGCTAGTTAGTTCTTCTAATGTGAGTCAGCTGGCGCCTGCTTCTACAATCAGCTGATGATTTCACAACTGAGGCTGGCTGGTTTGTGAAGTCCTCAGCTGGATGACTGCCAGCTCGGGCTTCTCTCTCCATGGTTTCTGATCATCCAGCCGGCTAGGCTGAGCGTGTTTACATGGTGGTATAAGTTCCAGAAGCAACAGCGGGTAAGAAGCTATGCATAAGAACTCTTCAAACCTCTGTTTGTGTCACATTTGCTAATGCCCCATTGATCCAGATTCAAGGGTTGGAGGAATATATACCAACTCTTGATGGAAGAATCTGCTAAAATATTGTGGCCATTTTAAAAATGATCTACCACATTATCTATGTATTTTTCATTTGTAAACATCTATACAGAAATGCCAAGTGTTTTTATCTTTGCTTTCAGATATTTTAATTGTTTCACAGTTGAATTTCATAAACTTTCCTCATGGAAATCTGTTTTTCTCCTCACCAACTCCTCAGTTTTTCCAGGCAAGCCTTTCTGTTCTTAATTACTGTAATTTTCAGAATGAGCTACTTTCTACATGTGCACATGTCTTTTAAATTAATATAATACAAAACTAAATCTGGAAAATTTTAGTTTTACATTTTTTGTTCATTTCCTAACCTATTTCCCTGAAGCAAAGTGACAGGGCTGTTCAGAATTTATAATTTAATTAAGATGAGATTGGAGAGGTAAGGAAGTACCACTTTCTCTTTTGCATTCATTTTTTAAGGATCTCAGGACATATGTTGATCTATTTTCTCTCTCTTCCTTGCAAATTAAAACAACAAAATGTTTTAAAATAAATGTTTTAAAATAATAGTGAAATTGCAAGCTTTGCTGATTATAAAAATGTATGCTCTATCTCATCTTGCCTTTTCTTCCCTGCTCTAATACGAATTTCACATTATCCCCTCAATTGCTCTTTTATTTTTGCTCACATTATCTCCTTTTTCTAAACTTTTCATTCCTCTGCTGATGTAAAACCTGTTTATTAAGAGCAACTCAAGTCCTACATCCTCCATGAAATTTTCACTGATTGCCCAGGTTATGCTTGATTTTACTCTATTGTGAACTCCTACAGCATTTAATGGCTGGTACCACACGGTAACATTTGCTTCATTACAGGTTGGTATTGTTTAATGCTTTTAATGTGTATTTTTAATTTGTATTATTTGCTGCTGTTTTCATTGCCGGGCTTGATTCATTAGCCACTTTTTTTTTTTACTGATTTGCACTCCTGGCTCTCTAAGTGTGTAAATTTCCAGGATTAAGCTGTTTTATAATATACCAAAATTGGGAGTTCTCATGTCATTTTTTTTTTTAAGAAAACACATATTAGGTTTCATTCACTTATTCAAGATACATTAAACGCTTATTATGTTTCAAGATTAAAAATGAACACTATCTCAAGATACCAAGTTAATTTAGTTGCTATATTTTGCTCAAGACAGTGTTATAAACTTGCAAGAAACAGTATTTTTGAAAATGTACCACAGTACCTTCTAAACTAGTAAATCTCAGTTAGTGGCCCTTTTGATGAGCAACTTTAGGACTTTCAAGATTTCTAATTTCTATCTAGAATAGTCATAGTCATGAAGCCTTTTGTTTTATAATGATTACAAATACCTTCCCAGGTCAGGTGACTATGACCAGCATTAGTTTAACACTGTCTTTTTCTTTTAGCAAAACAACACAAGGAACAATGTTGCAGTAGCCTAATAATACCTCCTTGCTATAAACGCACACTCACTCCCATCCTCTCAGTCTCTTTGTTTCTCTGTTACTCTCCCTTAGTAGAAATTTTCCATTGGACTTCGAGTGCTTTGATGTATTATGATCAATGATGACTTGTGTTTTCTGACTCTGTTAGAGTCTTCATGGAATTAAAGATTATATGCTTATTCAGCTTAATGTACTTGACCTTTTCGTATGATTGACACATCTAAATTTCTGTAGCAACTCAATCATTATGCAATAGCTGTGTTATATTCATTTCATGTAAAAAACAAAAACAAAAGATACACCGTTCTCTTCAAGAGTAGATACCTTGACCCCTTCCCTCCCAGCTAAATGAAGGAGAATACTTTATCAACAACATTATTGATCAGTTTCCAAACATATCTCTTTCCTCACTGCATTTTGTAAACATTCAGTATACTGTGACCATAGTCACATCAAGAATCATTTCAATACTGGTCTTTATTATATAATTAAAATATTCAATAATTCTGAGTCTGTTGAACATAATATACACACAACTTAAGTGTCAAACATCTGGGATTTGTTAGCAACATTTGTGCTCAGAAAATAATATATACAAACCTTTGATTTTCTTAATGATGAAACTCTATTTTGTCTGAATTGACATATGTATCTTTAAGTTAAAGAGAGAAAAGACCTTGACATTTTTCTGTGACTTTTCCATATCAATAGCTGTGTTCTACCTGCGTTTATTTTTCTCAGAATTCATTATGAATTCTGTATAGGCCTTTGGAAGGCCTATACAGGCTTTGTAACAGAGATTCTACAGGAAAAAGTTTTGGTTAACTGTTTTGGTTAAGTGTTGGTTGAAGAAGGCATTCTAGATAAGGTTTTACAAGACAAAAGAAAAGAATCAACTTATTTTTAGTTCTGAGCCTGAATTGTGGAAATGGTACTAACTGCAGATAAATTCTGAATAAATTCTAGTGTTCTCTGCTTATCTCAAAAAATCTTTATTTTAATGATACTGTTCCATGCTCACTAACGTTTTCAAAACATATTCATATCTAAATGGTTTTGTATTTTTATTAAATTTCAGATTTTTAGCATTATATAAAGTTAATTTTGTTGAATATTTTATTAATTTAAGAAATGTCCACTTTAAAGGACTCCCTCCTTTAATTAAATTTTTAGCCTTTATAAAATAAAAATTATTCTTTATATATTCTTGAAAAGTAAATCAGATTGGAATTAATAATTGTCAAGTCATTTTAGAACAATGATATCTATCATTAAATTTCTTGAATTTTTTGCCTTCTCAACTGATAGCTATTAGGGTAAAAAATTCAATTATGGATATTGGAAAAATTGATGGTAATATTAATCTGAAATGTTATTTCTGTACTATTCTTTACAGGACCTGAGGGGATTCTCTAGTTCTTTAGGCCAGTGTTATAATGTTAGGCTTTAGAAAAGATGGTAATATAGAGAGAAACAGGAAGAAAATGAAATGGGACAGGAAAATATCATTCCGACTTCTTATTCCTTCCTCTAAGTCACTAGCATTGTGAAGAGAAAAGGGAACTAACATGTATTAGTGTCTACCGTGTAACAGGCATCATCTTTCATATTTTATATTTATTATATTAGCTCATGTAATCTTTGTAGAAAATCTCCTAAATCTATTAGTAAGTCTTTAATATCTATGTTTATTTATTTTTTCCTGAAAGCAAATGAGATTTTTGGATCAAGACAGACAATTATTATTGCTTATAGCAATAACCACCTTGGAAAGAAGGCACACAGTTATGTACACATGAGGGGAGCCCTGAAATTATGAATCTGGGAATTTATATAGGAATTACTGTATAAACTCTTTATATAGGAATTACTGTATAAACTCTTTATATAGTAAATGGTCTTCTTCTGTCCTCTCCTTTTCTGGAAGAGGAAGAGAAACCTTATCTCCCTTATATAAAATAAGCAAATCTTCAGGGAAGAGAATGAGAAGGTCCCAGTTTAAACCCTTTGAAATGTAAACCAGTAGCTGTGGGATTTTTTTCTCCTTTGAAATGTGAACACAGAGCTGTAGAAAATAAGTGTCTGCATATCTCTGAAATAAGTGTCTGCAAGTCTTTGTCTATTCAGTGCACATTTAATCCAGATTTCAGTCTGTCTTGCTTTATAAGTCCCTAACCATGCAGAAGCATGAAAACGTTTTCTCCATAGTTCCACAATCATGAATTTTAGCAGTTTTAGGGTACTGTTGCTATAAAATTGTGGCTATTAGCTTGTTTCCATTCCTTTCATAAAGTGTTTAGTAGCATAATGCATTATTAGGTCTACTATCCATCTATTATACTTGAAAATCATCCTCTCTATGTAAAACATCTATTTATTCAATGGATATTTATTGAGCACCAAAAACTGTCAAGCATTGTTCTAGGTATTTGGGATACATCAGTGGACAAATCAAAGATATCTGCTTTGCTTATATGGAGGGGTTGTAATTATTGCCAATGAAAAGCCTAGGATGAAATATCATTGGAAGATTAAAGTTTAAGGAACTGAAAGGCCAGAATATCACAAGAATCATCTATATGTGTTTCAAAATCTTATGAATTAAGGCAGTACTAAAGAGAATGACAGTATGCAAAGAGCTCAAATGGTTGAGTGGGAATTACCTGGACTTTAGTGGATAACAGCAACCATGAGGCAAAGTATGTAGTGAGTAATGTCGACCATGAGATTTAAATCTGAAGGATGTCAGGAAGGATATGGGGAAATGGTCTAAAAATGTCAGAATGGGGCAAAGAAATGTCACTTTGCTTATTCCACTCACCCAGCCGGAGGTCACAGGAACAAGACTGACACCTTTCCATCTTGCATAAGAACTGTGGGAGAGAAGCAGCCATCACTGAGAGATTGTAGGGGAGGCATTTTCCTCCAGAGAAAGACAGGTTTATATTTGAGCTAGGAAAGTAAAGGTAACACTTAGAAAATTGATTTTTTGTTCACTAGAAGGGTTTCAGCAGTTGGGAGAGAACAAAGGTAATTTTCACCAGCTTGTAACTTTACATGTATTAAATGTGTTGCAAAACTAATGAAACATACTGTCTTTTCTCTTGATTTATCTGATAATATAGAAATGGTGTCACCTGTAATCATTGTTACCATATTTCCTGAGACCATTTTCTTATTCTCATATAACTTTTCTACTTGTTTCTTCTTTATTTGTATTTTTTCTCCTTTTTAAATTTTGCTCTTTTTATCATTTCTCTCTTTTCATATCCTACTTACCTCTTCATCTTTTTTGCCCAGCTTCTCTCTTAATATTTTTTGTTCTTTACCATTTCTCTTATAATTCTATTTCAAAATTACACCATCTACTGTTTTCTCCAACCCCTGGCACCTCACTTTAGCTGTAGTTGGGACTGTGCAATATGCCATCACACAGGTAGTACTAATTTTGACAGGTAGCTTCTCTACTTCAAACAAAGAAAGCTTTAACCAAAAAGGAATTACAGGAGAGAAGACAGTATTCTACCCAGCTGATGCTAACATTGCCACCTACACTTTCAATACTTTCTTCAACAGTTAAGAGGTGGCAACTTATTACTTCCCCAAATTCTCTGTGCTCTGTTGATACATTTTAAACTCGAAAGGAAGAGAAAGTAGATTTGTTCATTAGCTGTGGGACTTAAAATGTGACTTAACTTTTTTGAACCTTTTGTTTCGTGAATGATAAAAAAAAACTTTCTGAATGATATAGCTACTAATATTTTCATTTTATAGATAAAATGAAAGATAAAGTACTTTTTTTTAAAGGTTGCATAAATATGTGACAGACTGGATATGAATGTAAGCATTTGACTCAATCTCGGAGATCATGCTTTTAATGAATATTGTTTCTCACAAAATATAACTTAATATTGTGGCCAATAAAATAATAAATAGGACCAGACACATATACATACATTAATCCACTTCCCTTTATTTCCTTTTGCCAAAATTGAGCCTTATTGGTAAAGGGCTTTTTGTGCATTTTAATTGTCTATATTTACTCGAACCAATTATAATTTTTCACTTGCCTGAATGAATCCATACAGGACAAAAACCTCAATATAGAAACTATTTTTCAGCTTTCAGTTTGCCAGAGGATTGATCTATAATTATTTTTAGGATTATAAAAGATTTACATCCATTATTAAAATTATATAATATCGGATTTTTTTCCAGCAATAAAGGAATAACTAATTCTATAATTTCATGCCAATCTCACCTCCAATCCTTCTAGAATTTGGAGGTAATTTAACCCTGTGTATAAAAAATAAATATTTTCTTTTTTGTGTTTTATTGAAAAAAATCATGTAATTTAAGTACAAATATATCCACTAAAGTAGGCAAATTTATTTTAATAGAATTCAGTTATCCCTTTCAAAGAAACACTATCAGCCTAAGTGTTATACATTGAATATTTTAGAAATCTTACAATTTCAATTACATGTCTTCTGAAACTTATTATTATAAGGCTTTGTTTTAGGCCTTCCTTGCTGTATTAGTTGACTGGGGCTGCCAGAAAAAAATACCACAGGCTGGGCAGTTTAAACTACAGAAATAAATTTTCTCACAGTTCTGGAGGCTGGGACACCTAAGATCAAGATGGCTAGCCAGGCAGGTCTCATTCTGAAGATTTCTCTCTTGGCTTATAGGTGGTTACCATCTCCTTGCATCATTGTGTTACTTCTTTGTGTGCTTGGAGAGAGAGTAAGAGAGATAGGTCTTTGGTGTTTCTTCTTTTAAGAACACTAATTGGATGGATCCAGCCCCACTCCTATGGCCTCATTTAACCTTCATTACCTCTATAAAGGCCCTATCTCTAAATACAGTCACATTTGGGGTTGGGACTTTACAATATAAACCTCAGGGGGACATAAACCTTCATCGATAGTATTGCCATTATAATATTTTGTATACTTTGGCACTTAAGAAAGTAAGATTTTTTTTTTTAACCTAGTAATTTAATGTTTTCTTTAGAGGTTTTTTCCCCTAATATGACACTCTCCTATATATAATTTACTTGGTGATACAAATATCCCTTTGTTTGCTTGTACTTTCACTTCCTCATAAAGTAAATTTTTCTATAGCTACTAGTGCTATAAATAGCTATGAATGTTAGCTTTCTTGGATAGGCTTTACTTTTTAGATCAATTTTAAGTTTATAAAAAAATTGCACAGACCATTCAGACGGTTCCCATATATTTCCTCTCCCTGCTGCACACAATTTCTCCTCTTATTAACATTTTACATTAGATCAGTACATTTGTTACAATCGATAAACCAACATTAATAGGTTATTATCAACCAAAGTCCATGGTTTACATTAGGGTTCATTCTGTGTTATACAGTTCTATTGGTTTGGACAAATGTTTAATGACATGTATCTACCGTTACAGTATCAAGGATGGTTTAACTTCCCTAAAAATGCCCTATGCTCCACTTGTTCATCCCTATACCTTCTCCCTGATGCCCTGACAACTGCTGATGTTTTTACTGTCTCTATAGTTTTAGCTTTTCCAGAATGACATATAGTTGTAATAATATAGTATGTAGCTTTTAAAACTTCTTTCACCTAGCAATATGCATTAATCATTCTTTCATGCCTTTTTTTGTGGTTGATAGCTCATTTCTTTTTCCAGTAGTCCCACTTTATCTGTAGGGGATACATTCTAAGACCCCCAAAAGATGCCCGAAACCTCAGATAGTACTGAACCTTATGTATACTGTTTTTTTCCTACACATACATACGTGTGATAAAATTTAATTCATAAATTAGGCACAGTAAGAGATTAACAATAGCTAATAATAAAATTGAATAATTATAATAATATGCCAGAGTCACAAGTCTTGTGCCTTGGGACTTTTATTAAGTATAATAAGTGGCCAATATCAAGTGTAACATATAGAAATAGAAGAACAGAAAAACCTCCGTGGGATTTGGCATTAACATAGACCTTAGTGAAACCTGTTTTATTAGAGATAGTGATTTTTTAAAAACACTTAACTGTGAAGGGAATTGATGAGATAACACAATTGTCTGAAGGAAGAGAGAAGATAAAACAATTTTTTGTTTCTAATGAGAAGAGTATAATTAAGCATGGGGAGTAGATACATAGAGATTATAAAGACAGTGATGATTACAAAATATTTAACCAAATAATTAGTATTATACATGTTTGTGATAGAGCTATGGTACACTTAATTAGGTAAAATGCCAAAGACAGTGCCAAGCTCCAAGCTTTACATATCACAAACATCAAAAATGACTTGCTGAATTAAATTAAATTGAGTCTCCATTAACATGTAAATCATCATATCTGTGCCCTGGAATAATTCAGAATTTAATTGTTGTGTTTACTTCCGTATGAAGGTCATCGAACACTATTTATTGGAGTACATGTGCCCTTGGGAGGAAGAAAAAGCCATCGACGTCACAGACATCGTGGTCATAAACACAGAAAGAGAGACAGAGAGAGAGATTCAGGATTAGAGGATGGAAGGGAGTCACCTTCTTTTGGTAAGAATCCTTCTCCTTGTTTTTATTAAATTAATTATTGTAATACACTTGCTGGTACGATTATGATTAGGAGTAATACCCTGTGCTCATAAAATTGTTTATACTTTTTTAAAATATGTTGGGCAGGTTGGAGAGAAGTGGGAGAGATAAAGCTTAATCTTTGTTTTACTCTTATATATTTGCTTTGAGAAGCTGAGTATTGATGAAGATTTATGATATAGGAAATACAACTGAGTAAAGCTCAAAAACTCTTGTTAATTTGTACAAGTAATCATCATTACTCAAAGTGGTTTGAAAATCCAGGGGAAAATGCCTTAATTTAGTTCCCATTTGCACTTTTACTGATGGTGCCCAACTTTCAGTCTTAGGATGTTATATTAGTCCATTTTCACGCTGCTGATAAAGACATACCCGGACTAGACAATTTACAAAAAAAAAAAAAGAAGTTTAATTGGACTTACAGTACCACGTGGCTAGGGAAACCTCACAATCATGGTGGAAGGCAAGGAGAAGCAAGTCACATCTTACGTGGATGGCAGCAGGCAAAGAGAGCTTGTGCAGGAAAACTCCACCCTATAATAACTATCAGATCTCATGAGACTTACTCACTATCACAAGAACAGCACAGGAAAGACCTGCCCTCATTATTCAATTAACTCCCGCTGGGTCCCTCCCACAACATGTGGAAATTCAAGATGAGATTTGAGTGAGGACACAGCCAAACCATATCATTCTACCCTTGGGCCTTCCCAAATATCACGTCCTCACATTTCAAAACCAATCATGCCTTCCCAACAATCCTTCAAGGTCTTAACTTGTTTCAGCATTAACTCATAAGTCCATAGTCAAAGTATCATCTGAGATAAGGCAAGTCCCTTCCATCTGTGAGCCTGTAAATCAAAAGCAAGCTAGTTACTTCCTAGATACAACTGAGGTAAAGGAATTGGATAAATACAAACATTCCAAATGGGAGATGCTGGGAAAACAAAGGGGCTACAGGCCCCATGCAAGTCCAAAATCCAGCAAGGCAATCAAATCTTAAAGCTCCAGGATGATCTCCTTTGGCTCCATGTCTCACATGCAGGTCACGATGATGAAAGAAGTGAGTCCTCATGGTCTTGGGCAGCTCCACCCTCGTGGCTTTGCAGGATATAGCCCCCCTCCTGGCTGCTTTCATGGGCTAGTGTTGAGCATCTGTCACTTTTCCAGGCACACTATTCAAGCTGTCAGTGGATCTTCCATTCCGGGGTCTGGAGGACAGTGGCCCTTTTCTCACAGCTCCACTAGGTGGTGTCCCAGTAGGGACTCTGTGTGGGGGCTGTAACACCATGTTTCCCTTCTGCACTGCCCTAAAAGAGGTTCTCCGTGAGGGCCCTGCCCCTGAAACAAATTTCTGCCTGGGCATCCAGGCATTTCCATGCATCCTCTGAAATCTAGGCAGAGGTTCCCAAACTCCAGTTCTTGACTTCTGTGCACCCACAGGCTCAACACCATATGGAAGCTGCCAAGGCTTGAGGCTTGCACCCTCTGAAGCCACAGCCTGAGCTCTACATTTGTCCCTTTCAGCCATGGCTGGAGCAGCTGAAATGCAGGACACCAAGTCCCTAGGCTGCACACAGCATGGGTACCCTGTGCCTGACTGAGAAAACCACTTATTCTTCCTGGGCCTCTGGGTCTATATGGGAGGGGCTGCCATAAAGACCTTTGACATGCCCTGGAGACATTTTCCTCCTTGTCTTGTGTATTAACATTTGAGTCCTCATTACTTATGTAAATTTCTGCATTTGGCTTGAATTTCTCCTCAGAAAATGGAATTTTCTTTTCCATTGCATTGTCAGGCTGCGAATTTTCTGAATTTTTATTCTCTGCTTCCCTTATAAAACTGAATGCCTTTAACAGCACCCAAGTCACTTCTTGAATGCTTTGCTGCTTAGAAATTTCTTCTGCCAGATACCCTAAATCATCTCTCTCAAGTTCAAAGTTTCACAAATCTCTAGGGTGGGGGTAAAACACCACCAGTCTCTTTGCTAAAACATAACAAGAGTCACCTTTGCTCCAGTTCCCAACAAGTTCCTCATCTTCATCTGAGACTGCCTGGACCTTATTGTTCATATCACTATCAAGCTTTTGGTCAAAGCCAGTCAACAAGTCACTAGGAAGTTCCAGACTTTCCCACATTTTCCTGTCTTCTTCTGACCCCTCCAAACTGTTCCAACTTCTGCCTGTTACCCAGTTCCAAAGTCACTTCCACATTTTCAGGTATCTTTTCAGCAGCACCCCACTCTACTAGTATCAATTTACTATATTAGTATGTTTTCAGGCTGCTGATAAAAACATACCTGAGGCTAAGCAATTTACAAAAGAAAGAGGTTAAATTGGACTTACAGTTCCACGTGGCTGGGGAAGCCTCACAATCATAGCGGAAAGCAAGGAGGAGCTAGTCACATCTTATGTGGATGGCAGCAGATAAGGAGATCTTGTGCAGGAAAACCCCCCTTGTAATAAACATCAGATCTCATGAGACTTACTTACTATCATGAGAACAGCACAGGAAAGGCCTGCCCCCATGAATCAATTACCTACCACTAGGTCCCTCCCACAACACCTGGGAATTCAAGATGAGATTTCGGTGGGGACACAACCAAACCATATCAGATGTGAACCTTTTACTATTGTGAATGCTCTCTCTTTGGAAGTATATTCAGAATACCATAATAAGTGTTTTTGTAGTTGTTAAAAGGTTCTGAGTGCCATGAGAGCCCATGTACATGACATAACTGAGAACCTGGCTTTCAGTTCCTTGACCATCCCATCTCTTGTGACCTTCTCTGTCATTGCACTTAGTTCACCTTCTCATCCATATTCACTCCATCCCTGAAGTCACCAATTCATTTATCTTTCTCTCTGACCACAGCTTCACTCCTTTCTTGCTGTGCAGCTACTTAACCCCTCTACTTTTCTTCTATCCATAAGTTTGTCTTTATTTGTTTATCCTACTCTGATTGCATAGCATGCAGTTTTAGGAATACATTAGTATTACTAGTATTCCATCAGTATTCCTAGTAATCTATTTAGTAATACTAGTATTTTAAATGTCTTAGATTCTAAGTTTTAGTTTTATTCACGCCTTTACTGCCTCTTTTGTTTTCATCTTTAATAGGAAACAGCATTTTATTTAAAATTTTTTAATAGATTTCTTAAAGATGTAAATAATTGAATTAAACTTAGTTTTTATTACTTGTATGAATTAATTTACATGTTGTTAACATTCATGAAAAATAATTTAGATAGGTATGCAATTCCAAATTGACAGGTATTTTAACTCAAAACTTTGAACATAATATCTACTTATTTATCGATTTCATGAAGATGTTAAGAAAGGAGGTAAAAATCTATTGTTGCACAATGGTTAATTTGGAGTTTATATTTTTATGAGTTTAAATCATTTCCTCTATTTTAGTATTTAGCTTTATATTTATTATGATATTTTCAGGCACATATATATGCCTTTTATGCTTTTCTTGGTTGATATTTAATGAAAATGTGTATTAATAGTTCTTTAAAATGCTTAAACTTGTCCTATTTCTGTTATTTTCTCTCCCATTTATTTAAATTTGTTTTTTCAAATATTCATTAGGAATATTCCTTTCAATTTCATTTTCAATTTATTTTGATCCCTCTTTTATATTTTTTCCTTGTCCTGACATTGAAGTGTTTATTTTAGCTAATTCATTTATTCATATTTTAGCTCACAGTTTTTAAAAGCCTTGCTCGTATCCCTCTACTTTCTTTAAACATTTTGACTACGTATGTCTTTCATTTGTTTTACTTTGGATTTAGGGGGTACATGTGCAGGTTTGTTACCTAAGTATGTTGTGTGATGCTGAGGTTTGGGTATGGATGGTCATATCATCCAGGTAGTGAGCACAGAGTATACTTTTACAACCTTTGTTCCCCACCCTCCTTCCCAGCTCTGGTGATTCTCAGTGCCTATTGTTCCCATCTTAATGTCCATGAGTACCCAATGTTTAGCTCCTAATTATGAGTGAGAACATTCAGTATTTGGTTTTCTGTTCCTGATTTATCCTTAATTTTTTTAGGATAATGGCCTCCAGCTGCATTCATCTTACTGCAAAAGGATATGATGTCAATCTTTTTATGGCCACATAGTATTCCATGATATATATGTATCACATTTTCTTCATCCACTTTACCATAATGGAACCTAATTGATTCCATGTCTTTGCTATGGTGAATAGCACTGCAGTGAACATACAAGTGCATGCATCTTTTCGGTGGAATGATTCATTTTTCTTTGAGTATATTCCCAGTAATGGGATTGTTGGGTTGAATGGTAGTTCTGTTTTAAGTTCTTTGAGATATCTCCAAACTGCTTTCCACAGTGGCTGAACCAATTTTTATTCCCACCGACAGTGTGTAAGCATTCCATTTTCTCTGCTGCCTTGTCAACATCTGTTATTTTTTGACTTTTTAATATTCACCATTCTGACTGGTGGGACATGGTGTCTCATTGTGGTTTTGACTTGCATTTCATTTTTTCACCGCTTGTATGTTTTCTTTTCTTTTCCTTCTTTTCTGTTCATGTCCTTTGCCCATTTTTAATAGAATTATTATTATTATTATTTTTTTGCTTGTTGATTTGTTTAAATTTTACTTGTGGATTCTGGGTATCAGACATTTTTTGAATGCATAGTTTGCAAATATTTTCTCCCATTCTGTAAGTTCTCTGTTTAGACTATTGAGATTTGCTGTGCAGAGGCTCTTTAGTTTAATTAGGTCCCACTTGTCAATTTTTGTTTTTGTTGCAATTGCTTTTGGAGACTTAGCCATAAATTCTTTGTCAAAGTTAATGTTGGGAAGGGTATTTCCTAAGCTTTCTTCTGGAATTATTATAACTTAAGGTATTTAACTCTTTAATCCAACTTGAATTAATTTTTGTATATGGTGAAAAGTAGGGATCCAGTTTCATTCTTTTGTGTATGGCTTGACAACTATCCCAGCACCATTTATTTAATAGGGAGTCCTTTCTCTATTAGTTATTTTTGCCGACTTTGTTGAAGATCAGATGGTTGTAGGTATTTAACTTTATTTCTGGGTTCTCTCTTCTATTCCATTAGTGTATGTGTCTGTTTTTGTACCAGTACAATGCTGCTCGGGTTAATTAATGTAGCTGTAGAGTACAGTTTGAAGTCAGGTAATATGATGCCTCTGACTTCGTTCTTTTTGCTTAGAATTGCTTTGACTATTTGGGTTCTTTTTCGATTCCATATTAATTTTAGAATAGTTTTTCTAATTCTGTGAAAAACAACATTGGTGTTTTGATAGAGATAGTATTGAATTCTGTAAATTGCTTTGGGCAGTATGGCCATTTTAATGATATTGATTCTTCCTATTCATGAGCGTGAAACATTTTTACATTTACTTGTGTTGTCTCTGATTTCTTTCAGCAGTGGTTTGTAGTTCTCCTTGTAGAGATCTTTCACTTCTTTGGTTAGATGTATTACATTTTTTTGTGTGCGTTGTAAATGGGATTGAGTTTTTAACTTGGCTCTCTGATACAATGTTATTGCTGTATAGAAATACTATTGACTTTTGGGGGCGGAGCAAGATGGCCAAATAGGAACAGCTTCAGTCTCCATCTCCCAGCGCGAGCGACACAGAAGACCGGTGATTTCTGCATTTTCAACTGAGGTACTGGGGTCATCTCACTCGGGAGTGCCGGACAATCGGTGCTGGTCAGCTGCTGCAGCCTGACCAGCGAGAGCTGAAGCAGGGCGAGGCATCGCCTCACCTGGGAAG
>NC_045444.1:47556488-47571082 GCF_002776525.5 Piliocolobus tephrosceles
GCCATAAAAAAGGATGAGTTTGCGTCCTTTGTAGGGACATGGATGCAGCTGGAAACCATCATTCTTAGCAAATTATCACAAGAAGAGAAAACCAAACACCGCATGTTCTCACTCATAGGTGGGAACTGAACAATGAGCTCACTTGGACTCGGGAAGGGGAACATCACACACTGGGGCCTATCATGGGGAGGGGGGAAGGGCGAGGGATTGCATTGGGGAGTTATACCTGATATAAATGATGAATTGATGGGTGCTGACGAGTTGATGGGTGCAGCACACCAACATGACACATGTATACATATGTAACAAACCTGCACGTTATGCACATGTACCCTAGAACTTAAAGTATAATAAAAATAAAAATAAAAAATAAAAAAAATAAAATAAAAAAAATACTATTGACTTTTGTAAGTTGATTTTGTATCCTGAAACTTCACTGAAATTGTCAATTCTAGTAGCCTTTTGGTGGAGTCTTTAGGGTTTTCTATTTATAGAATTATAATCATCAGCAAAGAGAGATAGTTTAACTTCCTCTCTTCCTATTTGAATGCCTTTTATTTCTTTCTCTTGCCTGATTGCTCTGGCTAGATCTTCCCATGCTATGTTAAATAGGAGGCAAGAGTAGGCATCACTTTCTTCTTCTGGTTCTCAAGGGGAATAGTTAAAGCTTTTACCCATTTGGTATGATTTTAGCTGTGTGTTTTTCATAGATGGCTCTTATTGTTTTGAGGTATGTTTCTTCAGTGACTAGCCTGTTCAGGGTATTTTATCATGAAGGGATTTGGGATTCTCTTAAAGGCCTTTTCTGTATCTATTGAGATAACCATATGGTTTTGATTTTGATTCTGTCTATGTGGTGAATCGTATATATTGAATTGTGTATGTCAAACCAACCTTGCATCCCAGGAATGAAGCCTACTTTATCATAGTGAATTAGCTTTTTGATGTGCTGCTGAATTCAGTTTGCTAGTATTTTGTTGAGGATTTTGTGTCTGTATTCATCAGGAATTTTAGCCTGAAGTTTTCTGTTTTTGTGTCTCTGCCAGATTTTGGTATAAAGATGATGTTGGCATTGTATAATATGTTAGTGAGAAGCATCCCCTCATCCTCAATTTTTAAGAAGAGTTTTAGTAGGATGGGTACCAGTTCTTCTTTGTACATCTAGTAGAATTCAGCTGTGAATCCATCTGGTTCAGGGCTTTTTTTGGTTGGTATGTTTTTAAAAATTACTGATTCAATTTCAGAACTTGTTATTGGCTTATCATGTTTTCACATTACTCCTTGTTCAATCTGGGATGGTTTTGTGTTTCCAGGAACTTATCCATTTCCTCTAGATTTTCCAATTTGTTTGCATAG
This sequence comes from Piliocolobus tephrosceles, assembly GCF_002776525.5. NCBI lineage: Eukaryota > Metazoa > Chordata > Mammalia > Primates > Cercopithecidae > Piliocolobus > Piliocolobus tephrosceles. The sequence goes on from NC_045444.1 coordinate 47,557,845, forward strand.
AGGTGTTCATAATAGTCTCTGAATATCTTTTGTATTTCTGTGGGATTGGTTGTAATGTCATTTGTCATTTCTGATTGTGCTTATTCTCTCTCTCTCTTTTTTTTTTTTTTGGTTAATCTAACTAGTAGTCTATCAAGCTTGTTTATTCTTTCAAAAACAAACTCTTTTCATTGATCTTTTGTATGGACTTTTGCATCTCAATTTCTTTCAGTAGTTCTCTGATTTTAGTAATTTATTTTCTTCTGCTAGCTTTTAAAGCCATACTTATGTTGGGGTTCCTCCATTTTTCCATTTTCTCCTTGCCTCCACAAGCAGATATACTCTGCTGGAAATCATCATTCAACAAGGCAGATTGTAACCATTTTAAAGTTATGACTCAAGGACACCTTCAACATCTCCTCCTAATTTCATTATGTATCTCTGACATTTCAAATAATTATTTTTCAACTTTCTTTACCTTCTCCAACATCCTCTCTTTTCACCATTACTTAATAGTAATCTTGCTTTCTATTTCAGAGGGAAAATATATCATCAGAAATAACTCACTTTACTTTCTTCCTATTAAAAAGTTATAGCTGCAAACTTTCTTCCTATTAAACAGTTAAAACTGCAAGAAAATAAGGAAGTTTTATTTTCCTTTATGTTTATTTTCTATTCCCTCTCACCACTCTGGAAACTTATGCCATTTCTAATTTAATTGACCTCTTCCTCTTCAGATGAATTGTTCTTATCATCTTTTAAACATGATAGAGTCTCCACCATTTCAAGCAGTTCCCCAACCTCCTGTAAACCCACCTTTATTCATTCAGTTAACTACATATAAATGTTTGGGGTAACAATTTTACTTTTAAATATCTCTCTGTATTGCTTTATTTGCTTTATTCAATATCTGGCTTCAGTAACTATGGCAGATAAGTCTATAGTCTTTCTATTTTTATTTTATTTTTTGAGTTTATGTATTTTAATCCTGAATGTTTATAGACCTTTTTCCTGTGTCCCTTAATGAAGCAATTTGCTAAGATTGACCTAATGGTAGGTGTATTAAAAAGCTTTTCCATCCTGCATACACTAATAGTTTTCCATGTAGTAATTTTCCTATTATATTTTATTCTGTTCCATTTACTTTGATCTCTTTGTGAAGACTTTCTTTGCTCATATCCCTCTACTTTCTTCAAACATTTTAACTACATATGTCTTTCTTTTTTTTAACTTTGAATTTGGGAGTACATGTGCAGGTTTGTTACATGAGTATGTTGCATGATGCTGAGGTTTGGGTATGGATGATCCAATCACCCAGGTCATGAGCATAGAGTATAGTTAGTTTTACAACACTTGTTCCCTACCCTCCTTCTCAGCTCTGGTGATTCCCAGTGCCTATTGTTCCCATATTTATGTCCATGAGTACCCAATGTTTAGCTCCCATTTATGAGTGACAACATGCAGTATTTGGTTTTCTGTTCCTGAGTTAATTTGCTTAGGATAATGGCCTCCAGCTGCATTCATATTACTGCAAAAGGATATGATGCTGTTCTTTTTATGGCTGCATAGCATTCCATGGTGTATATGTACCACATTTTCTTTATCCACCTCACCCTAATGGCACTTAGTTGATTCCATGTCTTTGTTATGGTGACTAGCACTAAGATGAACATACAGGTACACATTAGATTTCTGATTTCTGCTCTGTATACTTTTTCTCTGTAGTTTAATGTTAGTTTTTTATATTACCATTTGATTATCTGCAGTATAAATTCTGCATTTTCCTACTTTTATTATGAGTTTTGATTTTGCTGTTGCATTTTTAGTTTTCATGAATTTCTTTCTTATTTCATCCTGTTTTCTTTACATTTTAGCCTGTCCTTTCCTGAATACTTTTTATTTTTTCTGCTTGGTAGAGTGTATTCCCAGTGATTTCTGGACATTTTCTTTTTATCCTAAAGTTGATAATTTTCAGAGCTATGATCTTCCTTTGGACTGTCAGATTATTTTTACTCTCCAATAATTTTTAGTATTTTTTATGGACTCCTAGGTTTTTTCCTTTTTTTTCTCATTTTTAAACAAGGCAAGGTAGATTCGTGCTATATCTACCCAGCTATATCCTAAGATTGCTTAATGAGGTTGATGTCAGTATGCTTCATGTTTCCAAGAGTATGTATAATAAACATCACACTTATCCAAATGCCCTGTACTTCTGCCAGGGGCAGCATGGTTGTTGGTAGCAGAGTGTGTAGAGGAAAGTACTCTAGGTATCCTGCATCACCATGATAGAAGGATGGTTGTCCATAAGAATGGGCAGATGGGCTGAGAGTGTAGGATGTACTAGGTATCTTCTGCATTTTCAAATGTTTTCTCTTTCATGAGGGGAAGTCTTAGAGTGTAAAAAAAGTGACAATTTGGCATATTTTCCTCATTCAAGTTGCATCTGCTTATAGTTAGCAGAAATGCCCTCTTAGACTCTAGGAGTGGATTATCTGTTGGGCTATGCTCTAATGATGAGTTTTCATCATTTTCTAGTATTTGAGAATACATTTATATCATCTTACAAATATTTCATGATCAAATAAAAATAAGCTGTATTTGTCATTTGTTTGTTCTCTGTGCCTCTTCTTCTTTATTTTTCCCTAACTGAATACATTATGCCAGTTTTTCTAGAACAGTGGTTCTCAATATTGACTGCGTTTGAGAGTTCTAAAACTGTACTAATGCTCAATCCCTACACCAACCAGAATCTCTGTGCCTGGGGCCTAAGCATGGGTATTTTTTGAAAAGTACTTCCAGGTGATTCTTCTGTGGAGCTGTTGATAGCTCCACAGAAGGTTGATATCCACTGTTCTGGAAACTTTGCTATTTAAATTTGGTTCATCAAGGGTCTAATATCCAGAATCTATAAGGAACTTAAACAAGTCAGCAAGCAAAAATCAACGTGATTAAAAAGTGGGTAAAGACATGAACAGACGCTTCTTAAAAGAAGACATATAAGTAGCCAGTTAACATAAGAAGAAATGTTCAATATCACGAATCATCAGAGAAATGCAAACCAAAACCACAATGAGATACTATCTCTCACCAGTCAGAATGGTGATTATTAAAAAGTCAAAAAACAACAGATTCTTATAAGGCTGCAGAGAAAAGGGTATGCTTACACACTGTTGGTGGGAATATAAATTGGTTCAGCCACTATGGAAAGCAGTTTGGAGATTTCTCAAAGAACTTGGAACTACTATTGAACCAGCAATGTCATTACTGGGCATATACCCAAAGGAAAATGAATCATTCTATCAAAAGACACATGGATGTTAGTGTTAATCACAGTGCTAGTCACCACGGTAAAGACATGGAATCAACCTAGGTGCTCATCAACAGTGTATTGAATAAAGAAAATATACATGTACTCCATGGCATACACTGCAGCCCTAAAAAAGAGCAAAATCATGTCCTCTTTGCAGCAACATGTATACTACTGGAGGTCATTATCCTAAGTGAATTACTGCAGGAAAAGAAAACCAAATCCACATGTTCTCACTTATAAGTGGGAGATAAACATTGGGTAGTTGTGAACATAAAGATGGCAACAATAGACACTGCAAACCACCAGAGAGGAGAGGGAGGGTGGGGAACTAGGGTTAAAAAGGTAACTATTGGATACTATACTGCCCACTACTTGGGTGACAGGATCAATCATACCCCAAACCTCAGCATCATGCAATATGCCCATATAACAAGCCTGCACATGTACTCCCTGAATCTACAATAAAAGTTGAAATTATTTTTAAAACTCACCAAACGTAAAGAAAGCTGGACTGCTAGCTTTTAAAAGTTATTTAATAAATAAACCTTTTATTTTATAACAAAAATGGTAAAAATAAATTTCTACTTCAAACAAAGTATAAAGCCAATAATATTAGCATTAAATTTAAGCTTGCCAGAATGCAGAATCTCAGGCCCCATCCAGACCTCTTAAGTCAGGATCTGTACATTAAAAATATATTTAGGTAACTGGTATGGTTTGGCTCTGTGTCCCTACCAAAATCTCATCTCCATTTGTAAACCCCATGTGTTGAGGGAGGGACCTGTAATCTCCATGTGTGGAAGGAGGAAGGTGATTGGCTCTTGGGGGCAGTTTCCCCCATGCTGTTCTCGTGATGGCGAGTTCTCACGAGATCTGAGGGATTTATAAGGCAGTGGTCCCTGCTCTTTGCTCGCTCTCGCTTCTGCTGCATTGTGAAGGAGGTACGTGCTTCCCTTCTGCCATGATTGTAAGTTTCCTGGGGCCCCGCCAGGCATGTGGAGCTGTGAGACAATTAAACTTCTTTCCTGTATAAATTACCCAGCCTCAAGGAAGTTCTTTATCTCAATGTGAAACAGACTAATATAGTAACATATATGAATCTTAAAATTTGACAACAAGCAACGCTCTAGAACGTTACTTATCAAACCTTTTGGCACATTGGAATCACCTGAGGGGCTTTTAAAAAATTATTGATGCTAGGCTTCCCCCTCAAGGATTTTCATTTAATTAATCTTGGGTGTCTCCCTAGGAACTGGTATTTTTTAAAAGTACTCCAAATTATTTAATAACTACTTAAATAATTAATCAAAAATCAGATTCTGAGAAGCTTCTGCCTCTCAATTTGGTGAAACGTGGAAATAAGTCCGGTGGCCCAGATTCTCACTCTTATATTTTAGCCGCTATTTTTGGATGCCACCTACCTTTTTCCTTCTTCAATCATCTGAGTATCTTTACTGACATTTAGACCTAAATGTGGTTTATCAGTGACAAATGTTTGGCACTTGGTGGTTTCTAAGTAGTGGAACTTTCTAGATTTCACTTTTTTCAATTTCTCTAGTACTAATCATCTGCCTTCATCTTTATTCCACACTCAGTTTATTTGCTATAATAAGTACTCAGTCACACACAGAGACTTCAACCAAACCCTAAACACCATCCTATCGGATTTGGGTTTTGATATTCTGCATAGTGAGAATATATGATATTTCTATGCTGAAGGCATTAAAGAAAATTTCTGCCTACTTAAGAAATAGTTATTTTACTTGGAAGCATTCCAAAGAAAATATTTTGAAGATATTTCTGCAGGCTCCTCAAAATTCTTTGGAATTCAACTTCGAAAGAAGTATAGCATAGAGGAGAATTTAAGAGAGTATCAGGTCTCTCTGCTACAAAGCTTGATATATGTTGTAAATTAGAGTATGAATCTGTGAAGTCATGGAATAATTTGGGCCCAAATTATGAAGCAAGCATCAATTTAGCAAAATGATTTTTGGGAAAATGTTTTAATTTGGGCACTCTTAAAAAATTTTATTACTCCAATGTATAAGCAACATCAGCAGAATCCTACTTTATTATAAGACCCAATCATAAAATACAGTGTTGTTAAAACATCCTAGTTGCATTAGTGTTGCATTCAGGTAAAAGAATAGGCCTTTAATATAGCGGGAAGAGTTTATGCTTACATCACAGGAAAACAATGACTGGTTCCAGCCTACCAGATGTCATGGTTGGGCTATGATTCCTAGGTGAATCTAAAGAGGGACTGTGTGTCCAACAAAGACTGGCTTTTGGTCTGTGTGGTACTGGTGGTGGTGATGTTTGCTCATACAGAAAACTTTTAATGCCCACAAATAAGTTCAACCTGCTTTGGCTACTGTACTTAATAAATATATTAATTTGTTTATATGAATGTGATGATGATTAATTAATTCTCCTTCCTATTGCAATCAACTCCCCAGTAACAGAAAACTGCTAAAATTTCACTTTTTTTTTTTTTTTTTTTTTTTTGAGACAGAGTCTCACTCTGTTGGCCAGGCTGGAGTGCTGTGGCACAGTCTTGGCTCACAACAATCTCTGCCTCCTGGGTTCAAGCAATTCTCTTGCCTCAGCCTCCTGAGCAGCTGGGATTACAGGCACCTACCACCACACCCAGCTAATTTTTTGTATTTTTAGTAGAGATGGGGTTTCACCATGTTGGCCAAGCTGGTCTCGAACTCCTGACCTCGTGATCCACCTGCCCCAGCCTCCCAAAGTGCTGGGATTACAGCAGTGAGCCACCGCATCCAGCCCACATTTGTTATTTTTAATGTCATCTTCTATTCACTTTGTATAATTTGAAATTGTATTTTCAACTGGGAACATGGATGAGCTGCTTTAAATTGGTGAGTTTGAAGCATAAGCTGGAAGTCAGTGAAAACATGAAAGATGATGGGGGAAATTTGTAACAAGTTAACATTTATTTTTTCCTCACCCTCCCAGAAAAGAATCTAATATGAAAGATAATAGGATTATGCCAATTACAATTAGCTAGTCTGTAAGAAGTGGAAATAAATATAAAAGATACAGACTATTAAACACATGTTTAAAATATGGTATGCAAAGATACTGAATAAATTAACACAGTCCTGGATTTATAATAGGATTTTGCCAGTCTTAGGTGGTAAGTTGTGCACACACTTTAGGAGAAATGAAGCAAATATAGAAAGCATGACTTCAAAGAGCTAATTTTTGATGGGCAATAGCTTAGATTTGTGACAATTTGAAAAAAACTCACAGATAAACTGCATAGCCTAGAAATATTTAAAAAATTAGGAAAAAAGTATGTCATGAATGCATAACATATACGTAGATGCTAGTCTATTGTATCATATACTACCGTAAAATCTACCCAAATCTATTATAAAGGTTAAAATTTATCAGGCCTTATGTACACAAACACTTATAGACTGTGCATGGTGTCATTGGCAACTGAGAGAAATGTAAACAAATGCAAAAATGCAGTATTAAATCATAACTGCATACAATTTACTATTGTACTTACTGTACTACTGTAATAATGTAGCTACTTGCAGTTGCTATTGTGTGAGTCCAAGTGTTTCCAGTGTCCACTTAAAACACCTGGTGATGCTAATCATCTCTACCTGAGCAGTTCATCTCCCCAGTAAACAGCACATTGCCATAAAAAGAATGATCTCTCATGGTTCTCATGTATTTTTCATCATGTTTAGTATAATATTGTGAACCTTGAATACCATGGAACCCATACGAAGTGCCACAGTGATGCTCGAAGTGCTCCCAAGAAGCAGAGAAAAGTCATAACATTACAAGACAAAGTTGAATTGCTTGATATGTACTGCAGATTGAGGTTTGCAGCTGTGGTTGCCCACTGTTTCAGGCAGATGATATAAAAAGATGCATAGAGTGAACGCAAACATGGCATCTGTGGTGCTGGTGCTGAGGACCCGGACAGCTGTTACATCCTTGCTGAGCTCCACTCCTGCTACAGCTCTTGCTGTCAGATATGCATCCAAGAAGACAGGTGGTAGCTCCAGAAACCTTGGTGGAAAGTCATCAGGCAAACGCCTAGGCATTAAGAAAATGGAAGGTCACTGTGTTCATGCTGGGAACATCATTGGAACATAGCGCCATTTCCGCTGGCACCCAGGTGCCCATGTGGGTCTTGGGAAGAATAAATGTCTGTATGCCCTGGAAGAGGGGATAGTCCGCTACACTAAGGAGGTCTACGTGCCTCATCCCAGAAACACGGAGGCTGTGGATCTGATCACCAGGCTGCCCAAGGGTGCTGTACTCTACAAGAGTTTTGTCCATGTGGTTCCTGCCAAGCCGGAGGGCACCTTCAAACTGGTAGCTATGCTTTGATGTCCTGTTTGAGGCCATCATATAGAAACTGGAGCCCAGGTGACAGGAGATGGTGATACCAGAAGTCACGGGTTGGGGTGATGACACGGCCTCCCAAGGAAAAGGTCTGCTTGATGGTGACTCTGCAGGAGACTCTGAAGTGACTGCTGGGAAACCCTTTGGGAGACCTGACCTGGGGCCAAAAATAAAGTGAGCCAGAGTCATGAAAAAAAAAAAAAAGATGCATAAACTTATCAACAAATATAGTACAGTAATGTAAGTGTATTTTCTTTTATTTATGATTTTTGTAAGAGAAAGGATATCTGCTTGAACAGGTTTTTAAAGCAGCCCAATTCTGGGGAGGAAATGCCACAAAGGAAGAGAGCATGAGTATTTAAAGCAGGAAGGAGTAGGCTAATTCTGCTGTTTTGTGCAAATGCCACCAGGTTTATGATCAAGACTGACCTTTTCTATAAAACTACTAACCCCAGATCCTTGAAAGGAAAAGATGAATACTACCTGCCAGTCTTTTGGTTGTACAAAAAGATCTGGACAATGAGAACCCTTTTTCTAGTTTGGTTCTATCGATGCTTTGTCCCTGAAGTCAGGAAGTACCTTACCAGTAAGGAAATGCCTTTGAAAATCCTTTCAATATTGGACAATGCCTCTGGCTGTCTAGAACCCCAGGAGCTAATGCTCGTGAAGGTGTTAAAGTGGTCTACTTGCCCCAAAACACAATACTTGTAATCAGCTTCTAGATCAGGTTTTGTAAGACCTTTAAGGCTGTATGGAAAGTATCATCAATGCTGTAGAAGAGAACCCCAATAGAGAAGACATCATGAAACTCTAGAGGATTACACCATTGAAGATGCCTTCATTGCTACAGAAAAATCCATGAAAGCCATCAAACTTGAAACCACAAATTCCTGTTGGAGAAAACTGTGTTCTGGTGTGCATGATTTCACAAGATTTACAACAGAGCCAATCAAGGAAATTATGAAAGAGATTGTGATTATGGCAAAAAAGGCGAGGGTAAAAGGTGTTAGGATGTAGATCTTGGAGAAACTAAAGAGCAAACAGATTCCACGTCAGAGGAATTAATAGAAGATGACTCGATGGAGATGAGTACTTCTAAACCAGTGCCAGAAGATAAGGAAAAAGACATTGAAAAAGCAGTGCCAGAAAACGAATTCACATTAGACAATCTGGCAGAAGAGTTACAATTATTCAAGACTAGGTTCAACTGCTTTTACAACATGGACCCTTCTATAATATGTGCACTGAAACTAAATTAAAGTAAATGGTGGAAGAAGGATCCTATCTCATGGAAACAGTTTTAGATAAATGAAAAACCAAAAGGTTAGAAATTGCAATGTATTTCCATAAAGTTGCATCAAGTGTGTCTGCTTCTCTTGCCTCACCTTCTACCTTTTCTGCCTCTGCCACTCCTGAGATAGCAAGACCAACCCCTCCTCTTCCTCCTCCTCCTCCTCAGCCTACTCAACATTAAGACAATGAGGATCAAGACCTTTATATAATCCATTTTCACTTAATGAATAGTAAATATATTTTCTCTTCTTTATGATTTTCTTATTTTTTTCTCCAGTTTATTTTAAAAATACAGTATATAATATACACATTATGTGTTAATTGACTATGTTATTATTAAGGCTCCTGGTCAACAGTAGGCTATTAGTAGTTAAGTTTTGAGGGAGTCAAAAGTTATATACAGATTTTCAGCTGTGTGGGAGATCAGCACCTATAAGACCTGTGTTGCTCAAGGGTCAACTGTAGTTGCTTTTTTTTTCTACCTTGAACATCTTCCTTTAGATGCTCCATTATCTTCCTAGCTCTAGTTTCTTATCTCTCTAATAGATGTAAAGCAGGAAAGTTCTTACTTCACTGCTACTGTGGCAAATTAATGTCACACTCTCTAGGCTTAGCAAGAGTTTGCGTTTACTCATTCTCTCCTGGAGGTTTTCTCACCTGCACTCTTTTCTGCCTTACTATTTATTCCTCTTCATCCCCTAGGCATTCAGTTATAGTGATAGAGTCTCTCTGCTGAAATCTTCTCAGTGCTCTGTGGCAGACCAAGATGACTCTATATTCCACACCCTCTCACTCTCTTCTCCCCGCTCTCCTCTCATGTGTGTGGCTTATGTATGATTCACAGAAGACACATACATACACTCAGATTGAGTGCTCTGATAAATCCTGAAAGTTGTGTGTTACTGAATGCAGCAATATCAGCCATCAGCAGCTAGGCTGACTTTATGTTTCTCAGGCAGGAATCATACCCCTACTACCATCCCTTTTAAGGAGAATAAGGAAATGTCAGACTCATGTTACAGCTCTTTCCGAAGAACTCCAAAATGTGTCTGTTTCATCTCATGACCCTTTATAGCCTCTGTGTGGGTGAAAAATTAGAGTCACATACCTAGGCTTTTAGAGCATGGTTTGCAAATTCTGCATATAATCTTTTATCCCATATGGAAATAAATATCTGTTTGTTCTTGGTGCTTCATCTGAAACATTCATTTTATCAATCTATTATCCTGTAATGAAATTACTAATTAGTATTGATAATATTATATTATTTCAATTATGTAAATGAATTAAAATATAGAAATTTCAATGACTAGATTGTGCATGACATTCAAATACTATGAACAAAATTTTAAAGTTCAACTAAAAATGGAAAATATTATTGAGCTTCAAGGAGACTGGAGACATAAATTTGGAACAGAACTACCAAACTTGTCATAATTTCATAAGATAGATTATCTGAATATGGATTCATCTGAAGTATAACAAGGATAAAGAGGAAGAAAAGTGTCTGTGATTCAGAAATGCACAATGGTAAGCATTTTGTGAATCTGTTCTCTTAAGCTAAATGTCATAGTAACCAAGGCTTGTGTACATCATGACAGCAAGATCACATATTAAAATGGAAGTTTTTCAATTAACGTCTGTCATTGTACTTGTAATGCTGGCATGATAAATAAATATTCTCAACGTATTTGTAAAATATTGTCCAGAAAGGGTCTAAAAATAGAGTGCTTTTGGAGAAGGCCTGCAAAAGGAGAGTATTTTCACTGATTATTAGGAACAATTTCTTTAGGACCCTGGTTAATTAGTATGTGAGTTATTAAGGCAGTATGAGTAATATAGCTAATAATGCAAAGATAGAAGTTTGCTAAGGACTTTGCTTGTTTCCATTTATGATTTAGGCTTTCCTCAAATAGTATAATGATTTAAATTTGATTTTCTTAATTAATTATTTGTTGAAAATATAGTCCATATTCCAAATGGAAATACCTTATTTGTCTATTTCTGATTATAACAGTAATACATGTTCTTTGGAATTCCAGTGCTATTGAAAATTAGGCTATCCAGAACCTCTTTGTTTTACACAGGTCTTACTGACTACCCTACAACATCCAACATTATTAACTTCTTATTCTTTTTGAAATTCTTTTCTACTGTGTTCCTATTTATACGACTCTCTCCATGAGATGGATGTTCCATGAAGGCAGAGGCTTTTTTCTGTTTATATCTGTCTTATTCACTATTAGAGTGGTATCTGACAAAAGGAAGGTGCTCATTAAATATTTGTGTAATGTAATAATCCTTTTACATATGTATTCTATTTCTGATTCTTTTGTTAACTTGTCTTCCTTCTGCCAAATCTTAAACCTTATTACTTTCCCAGCATTGAGTCTTCTTCTCTCTCAAGACTTTCATTTTTGAGTCGTCGTCATCATTTTTGAGTCGTCGTCATCATCGTAATCATGTGATATCTTTAGTTAAATGTTATATATATCTCTATCTCCAACCCTGCTCTCTCTTCCAGCATCCGATCTCAAATCTCCAACTGCCTTATGACCTATGATGGTCCTTAGTCACCTCAAAGTTAGCTATGCAAAAGTTATCTTTGGAGCACCCAACCTACAATGTTGGCTCTCATTCTGAGAACTTTCTTTTAATTAATGGCATGATTATTCTACCTGCTTCAATTTGTAAAGCTCTCTATTTCTGGTAGGCAATTCTATATCATTATTATAACCATCACCTCTACCACTAATATCATCATCAGTAATATTTATGTGATTCTTTATCACTTGAAAAGTATTTTTATAGCTATAATTTCCTCTTTTGGGGCTTGGTTCAATCTTCTGGGAGACTAATTCTGGCAGGTAGAAATATAAGGAGCCCAATATCAGTACATTGCTTGTTCACCATTGCAAGCATCTTACTCCTGGGCTTCCTCTGACTTTCGTCCCCAGCTCTCCAGTGCTATTATTTCTTTGCTTCTTTCTGTTATCCACGTTCCTGTCTTGCAACCAAGTTTCCCTTTAATGAGATATTCTAATTCACTCCAGTTTTCCCCCTGATGGAACCACTTTGCTAGACAAAGCCTGCACATTTAGACTTGTGCTCATTACATGATGCAAACTAGTGTGATAAATTTTTGTATTTTATTACATTCTTACAAAACAGCATTCATGACTCACTTGTTCCTTTTCTTCTGGCTGCAGATCTGCTTTTTGGAATTTCATTTTTGTGCTACTGATTTGCTTACAAAACTAAATTACTGTTTTTTTTCTTGAGCTTTTGAATTCTTGGTATTGACTGCTTCCAGTTTGGTCCATACTAATTTCAACCAATCATTATTTATTAAAGGTATAATCCTCATTTAAAATGTTATAGATTTCTATATATTTAAAATATGTAGTATAATTTTATGTATATTTATTTTTATTTATATGTATAAATATATACATATTATTTACCATATATTATGTATACATGCATAGGAAAGGACTCTTTCTGGTTCCCTAGCATTGGAATTTCTGCTTTTCTTCTCTCTGGTATTTTTTCATCCTTGTTTGATTCATACAACCTGGCTACTGTTTTACTGCTTACCTGGGATCCTAATGCTTCAGGTTTGGCTTGATTCCAGCTTTTCCTTGGTTTTAATTCTAATTCATATATGTATATATCATGATATATGATGATATGTATATATATCATCATGCATATATATTATATATATATATGATTATATATATATGATTATATATATATATCTGCATCAAATCTCTCTCTAGAGCATGCAGTGGATTTCAGACCTGGGATTTCATCTTGAACTTCAGCTACTGAGGTGTTTTCTTGCATTATTCTATTTCTTTTTTTTTTTTTTTTTTTTTTATTATACTTTAAGTTCTAGGGTACATGTGCATAACGTGCAGGTTACATATGTATACATGTGCCATGTTGGTGTGCTGCACCCATCAACTCGTCAGCACCCATCAATTCATCATTTATATCAGGTATAACTCCCCAATGCAATCCCTCCCCCCTCCCCCCTCCCCATGATAGGCCCCAGTGTGTGATGTTCCCCTTCCCGAGTCCAAGTGAGCTCATTGTTCAGTTCCCACCTATGAGTGAGAACATGCGGTGTTTGGTTTTCTCTTCTTGTGATAATTTGCTAAGAATGATGGTTTCCAGCTGCATCCATGTCCCTACAAAGGACGCAAACTCATCCTTTTTTATGGCTGCATAGTATTCCATGGTGTATATGTGGCAC
>NC_045444.1:47576082-47590193 GCF_002776525.5 Piliocolobus tephrosceles
CTTCCCAGGTGAGGCGATGCCTCGCCCTGCTTCAGCTCTCGCTGGTCGGGCTGCAGCAGCTGACCAGCACCGATTGTCCGGCACTCCCGAGTGAGATGACCCCAGTACCTCAGTTGAAAATGCAGAAATCGCCGGTCTTGTGTGTCGCTCGCGCTGGGAGATGGAGACTGACGCTGTTCCTATTCGGCCATCTTGCTCCGCCCCCCAAGGAGAAGCGCATTATTCTATTTCTAAGTTATTCTGTATTATTGTATTTCTAAATCTGTTGCCTAAACCAAACCATTAATTTTGTCTCAGTAATCCTGGATCTTTTTCTTTTACCCTATAGTCAAAAATATTATGTTCATAATGCTGGCGTGGCCTGACTTAATCCCACCTCTTCTTGTGAAAACCTCCTTGACCATTGTAGCCTTATTTATTTTTGCACCTCATTACCCTTATAGCACTAAGAACCAGATGTGTTAGTGCTTAATTATTATTGCCTTACATTGTCTGTTATTATGTATTCATCTTATTTTTCAAACCAGATTATAAGCAATTTAAGAACAGTAAATATGGTATAGCATTTATAGATACTATCCTACAGTTAATGAATTGGCCAAGCAACTAATCAAAGGACAGCCAGGCTGAAGACTGCAGTATGTTATTTTTTTTAAAAGATACTTTATTTGCTCAATAAATCTAGGAAGAAATCAGCTTCACATTTTTTTGAACTGCAACTTCTTAGCTTGCCATCATTTAATTAGTTGCTGAGTTACAGGACCCGCTTGGCTAATAAGATAGCAAAATTATCATGGATTCTCATGAATCTCAATATAATTGAACTTATAATTCATCTAAATTATTTCACTTTGTTTTTTATACTATTTTCTGTAATTTCATTCCGCTTGAATAATAAGGGAATGTTTTTTCATGTTCTGTAAATATATTATTTGAGGATATTTTACTTTTTTTCTATATTTATGTATTAGTCTGTTTTCATGCTGCTGATAAAGACATATCTGAGACTGGGTAATTTACAAAGTAAAAGAGGTTTAATAGACTTACAGTTCCACATGGCTGAAGAGACCTCACAATCATGGCAGGAAGCAAAAGGCACATCTTACATGGCACAGACAAGACAGAATGAGAGCCAGGCAAAAGGGGTTTTGCCTTATAAAACCATCAGATCTCGTGAGACTTATTCACTACCACGAGAACAGTATGGGGGTGTCCCCATGATTCAATTATCTCTCACTGGGTCTCTGCCACAAGACATAGGAATTATGGGAGCTACAATTCTAGATGAGATTTGGGTGGGGACACAGCCCAACCATACCCATTTCTTTCTATAGAATATGCATTTAAAAATTGACGTAAGTGTGCTAAGTGCTCTGCACATTTCAGCTCCCAAGGAATGCATATTATAGGAACGAAAGCAAACAAACAAACAAAAACAAAAACAGGGCAGTTTTATTGAGTTAGGTAAAGAATATTTTCCCTATATTTTAATAACCACATTTATTCTTATCTGATTTACCTTAAGAATTTGTTTTCCTCTTTAGTGCAGTTAACTAATATTATTTCTTACACAATGGTGGTTTGAAATATCAATGCAAACATTTTTACGATTTTTCTATCCATTTTCATAACATGCCAGTGTTATATTTAGTTTAACAGGCCAAGGTTACCTTTCATACTGATGGATTTACTCTGAACTTCTAGCTGCTCTTAAGGTAGATGTGAGGTGTTTTTTTTTTTTTTTTTTTTTTTTTCTGTTAATTGTAATTACAGTTACAGAATAAGACTAAAAACTTTGAGCAATCTTATTTTCTGTTAAAAAAAACAAAAAACAAAAACCCAGAAACAAACAAGCTGACATGTTGATGAGTTATATTTTGTTACCCTACTTTACCCAGAAAGCTATGCATAAAGTTCATGCAACAAGATAAAATTTATCAAAAAAAAAAAAAAAAAAAGCTGAAAGTGTACAAAATACATCTTGGTTTCATCTTTTAAATAAATTAATACTTGTTAAACCTTTGATATTTACTGAGGATATAGCAGTGAATAAAACAAACATGGTTTCTGCCTTTATATTTCATCCATTCTAGCAAAGAGATAGATGTAAAATCAATAACTACACAATTAAGTATTAGTTGCAGTTGAGATAAGTAGATCAAGACATGTAGGGTGCTATGAGTTAGGATAGCAGGGGCCTGATTTGTTTGTACATGAATATGCTTAGACATGGATATGTATGTGTTCATATGTCTGTTTTACAAGGATGATTAGGTAGGTGTGCCAAAGTATACTACATTTAAGCAGAGAGTAGATGTATAAGACAACTACAAGATTCTGAGGTGGGAAAGAGCATGATTTTTTAAGAGTCTTAAAGAAAGCTAATGTACCTAGACTGTAATAGCAAGGGAAAGACTGGCAGAAGATGAGGCTAATGAGTTAGGCAGGAGTTACCACAGATATTTATTTACACAAAAATATGACACTGTTTTATCATTGTGTGTTTATTTTTCACCTTTGCCCTCTGAAATCCTCTCAATTATGACTTAGTTGTAACCTAATTATTTCAATAACTTATTAATTGGTTCATTTTCATATATGAAATGATAAATATTATAGATTTAAGTAATTACTATATACTTGTTACTAATTTACTCATTCTTTTGTGTTTTAAAATGTTTAAAACATACCAGATGTTTTCTTGGACTAACATTGAATTCATGATTTTTTTTATTACTAAGCCTTCCCCATAGATATACCTTATGCATTTATTTGGATCTTCTTTTACATCATTCAATAAAGGTTTATTATTTTTATCACAAATGTACTACATAATTTTGCTGGATTTATTCCTAACCTTATATTTTTCTTCTAAAGTAAATGAATTTTTTTCTGGCTAGACTAATAATTTTTGCTGCCATATAGGAATAGTATGGATTTTCTGTTTAAAACCTCGTGAAGATTTCTAGGTAACAATCATATAATCTGTATGGAATATAAAGAAAAAGGAAATAATGAAGGCAAAATCCCAAGAATTCTTTTTTCCCCCATCAAAGAATGCACTGAAGAATGGGAAAATAAAATTGGGAATATTTAGAGGTAGAAGGGTGGTGAAAAGGTTCACAAAGAAGTTTCAATTTTAACAAAAAGCTTTTTTTTTAATGTTTTTATTATACTTTAAGTTCTAGGGTACATGTGCATAACGTGCAGGTTTGTTACATATATATACTTGTGCCATGTTGGTGTGCTGCACCCATCAACTCGTCAGCACCCATCAACTCGTCATTTACATCAGGTATAACTCCCAGTGCAATCCCTCCCCGCTCCCCGCTCACCATGATAGGCCCCAGTGTGTGATGTTCCCCTTCCCGAGTCCAAGTGATCTCATTGTCCAGTTCCCACCTATGAGTGAGAACATGCAGTGTTTGGTTTTCTGTTCTTGTGATAGTTTGCTGAGAATGATGGTTTCCAGCTGCATCCATGTCCCTACAAAGGACACAAACTCGTCCTTTTTTATGGCTGCATAGTATTCCATGGTGTATATGTGCCACATTTTCTTAATCCAGTCTGTCACTGATGGACATTTGGGTTGATTCCAAGTCTTTGCTATTGTGAATAGTGCCACAATAAACATACGTGTGCATGTGTCTTTATAGCAGCATGATTTATAATCCTTTGGATATATACCCAGTAGTGGGATGGCTGGGTCATATGGTACTTCTAGTTGTAGATCCTCGAGGAATCGCCATACTGTTTTCCGTAATGGTTGAACTAGTTTACAATCCCACCAACAGTGTAAAAGTGTTCCTATTTCTCCACATCCTCTCCAACACCTGTTGTTTCCTGACTTTTGAATGATTGCCATTCTAACTGGTGTGAGATGGTATCTCATTGTGGTTTTGCTTTGCATTTCTCTGATGGCTCAGTGATGATGAGCATTTTTTCATGTGTCTGTTGGCTGTATGAATGTCTTCTTTTGAGAAATGTCTGTGCATATCCTTTCCCCACTTTTGGATGGGGTTGTTTGTTTTCTTCCTGTAAATTTGTTTGAGTTCTTTGTAGGTTCTGGAGATTAGCCCTTTGTCTGATGAGTAGATTGCAAAAATTTTCTCCCATTCTGTAGGTTGCCTGTTCACTCTGATGGTAGTTTCTTTTGCTGTGCAGAAGCTCTTTAGTTTAATGAGATCCCATTTGTCAATTTTGGCTTTTGTTGCCGTTGCTTTTGGTGTTTTAGACATGAAGTCCTTGCCCATGCCTATGTCCTGAATGGTATTAGCTAGGTTTTCTTCTAGGGTTTTTATGGTATTAGGTATAATATTTAAGTCTCTAATCCATCTTGAATTAATTTTCGTGTAAGGGGTAAAGAGACGATCCAGTTTCAGCTTTCTACTTATGGCTAGCCAATTTTCCCAGCACCATTTATTAAATAGGGAATCCTTTCCCCATTTCTTGTTTTTCTCATGTTTATCAAAATCAGATGGCTGTAGATGTGTGGTATTATTTCTGAGGACTCTGTTCTGTTCCATTGGTCTATATCTCTGTTTTGGTACCAGTACCATGCTGTTTTGGTTACTGTAGACTTGTAGTATAGTTTGAAGTCAGGTAGCGTGATGCCTCCAGCTTTGTCCTTTTGACTTAGGATTGTCTTGGAAATGCAGGCTCTTTTTTGGTTCCATATGAACTTTAAAGGAGTTTTTTCCAATTCTGTGAAGAAACTCATTGGTAGCTTGATGGGGATGGCATTGAATCTATAAATAACCTTGGGCATTATGGACATTTTCACGATATAGATTCTTCCTATCCATGAGCATGGTATGTTCTTCCATTTGTTTATGTCCTCTTTTATTTCACTGAGCAGTGGTTTGTAGCTCTCCTTGAAGAGGTCCTTTACATCCCTTGTAAGTTGGATTCCTAGGTATTTTATTCTCTTTGAAGCAATTGTGAACGGAAGTTCATTCATGATTTGGCTCTCTGTTTGTCTGTTACTGGTGTATAAGAATGCTTGTGATTTTTGCACATTAATTTTGTATCCTGAGACTTTGCTGAAGTTTCTTATCAGCTTAAGGAGATTTTGGGCTTAGACGATGGGGTTTTCTAAATATACAATCATGTCATCTGCAAACAGGGACAATTTGACTTCTTCTTTTCCTAACTGAATAACCTTGATTTCTTTCTCTTGCCTGATTGCCCTAGCCAGAACTTCCAACAGTATGTTGGATAGGAGGGGTGAGAGAGGGCATCCCTGTCTTGTGCCAGTTTTCAAAGGGAATTTTTCCAGTTTTTGCCCATTCAGTATGATATTGGCAGTGGGTTTGTCATAAATAGCTCTTATGATTTTGAGATGCATTCCATCAATACCGAATTTATTGAGAGTTTTTAGCATGAAGGGCTGTTGAATTTTGTCAAAAGCCTTTTCTGCATCTATTGAGATAATCATGTGGTTTTTGTCTTTGGTTCTATTTATATGCTGGATTACATTTATTGATTTGTGTATGTTGAACCAGCCTTGCATCCCAGGGATGAAGCCAAATTGATCATGGTGGATAAGCTTTTGGATGTGCTGCTGAATCTGGTTTGCCAGTATTTTATTGAGGATTTTTGCATTGATGTTCATCAGGGATATTGGTCTAAAATTCTCTTTTTTTGTTGTGTCTCTGCCAGGCTTTGGTATCAGGATGATGTTGGCCTCATAAAATGAGTTAGGGAGGATTCCCTCTTTTTCTATAGATTGGAATAGTTTCAGAAGGAATGGTACCAGCTCCTCCTTGTACCTCTGGTAGAATTCAGCTGTGAATCCATCTGGTCCTGAACTTTTTTTGGTTGGTAGGCTATTAATTATTGCCTCAATTTCAGAGCCTGCTATTGGTCTATTCAGGGATTCAACTTCTTCCTGGTTTAGTCTTGGGAGAGTGTAGGTGTCCAGGAAATTATCCATTTCCTCTAGATTTTCTAGTTTATTTGTGTAGAGGTGTTTATAGTATTCTCTGATGGTAGTTTGTATTTCTGTGGGATCAGTGGTGATATCCCCTTTATCATTTTTTATTGCATCTATTTGATTCTTCTCTCTTTTCTTCTTTATTCATCTTGCTAGCAGTCTATCAATTTTGTTGATCTTTTCAAAAAACCAACTCCTGGATTCATTGATTTTTTGGAGGGTTTTTATGTCTCTATCTCCTTCAGTTCTTCTCTGATCTTAGTTATTTCTTGCCTTCTGCTAGCTTTTGAATATGTTTGCTCTTGCTTCTCTAGTTCTTTTAATTGTGATGTTAGAGTGTCACTTTTAGATCTTTCCAGCTTTCTCTTGTGGGCATTTAGTGCTATAAATTTCCCTCTACACACTGCTTTAAATGTGTCCCAGAGATTCTGGTATGTTTTATCTTTGTTCTCATTGGTTTCAAAGAACATCTTTATTTCTGCATTCATTTCGTTATGTACCCAGTAGTCATTCAGGAGCAAGTTATTCAGTTTCCATGTAGTTGAGTGGTTTTGATTGAGTTTCTTAGTCCTGAGTTCTAGTTTGATTGCACTGTGGTCTGAGAGACAGTTTGTTATAATTTCCGTTCTTGTATATTTGCTGAGGAGTGCTTTACTTCCAATTATGTGGTCAATTTTGGAATAAGTGTGATGTGGTGCTGAGAAGAATGTATATTCTGTTGATTTGTGGTGGAGAGTTCTGTAGATGTCTATTAGGTCTGCGTGGTGCAGAGATGAGTTCAATTCCTGGATATCCTTGTTAACTTTCTGTCTCGTTGATCTGTCTAATGTTGACAGTGGGGTGTTGAAGTCTCCCATTATTATTGTATGGGAGTCTAAGTCTCTTTGTAAGTCTCTAAGGACTTGCTTTATGAATCTGGATGCTCCTGTATTGGGTGCATATATATTCAGGATAGTTAGCTCTTCCTGTTGAATTGATCCCTGTACCATTATGTAATGGCCTTCTTTGTCTCTTTTGATCTTTGATGGTTTAAAATCTGTTTTGTCAGAGACTAGGATTGCAACCCCTGCTTTTTTTTGCTCTCCATTTGCTTGGTAGATCTTCCTCCATCCCTTTATTTTGAGCCTATGTATGTCTCTGCATGTGAGATGGGTCTCCTGAAGACAGCAGACTGATGGGTCTTGACTCTTTATCCAGTTTGCCAGTCTGTGTCTTTTAATTGGACCATTTAGTCCATTTACATTTAAGGTTAATATTGTTATATGTGAATTTGATCCTGCCGTTATGATATTAACTGGTTATTTTGCTCATTGGTTGATGCAGTTTCTTCCTAGCCTTTGGTCTTTACATTTTGGCATGTTTTTGGAATGGCTGGTACCGGTTGTTCCTTTCCATGTTTAGTGCTTCCTTCAGGGTCTCTTGTAAGGCAGGCCTGGTGGTGACAAAATCTCTAAGCATTTGCTTATCTGTAAAGGATTTTATTATCTCCTTCACTTATGAAACTTAGTTTGGCTGGATATGAAATTCTGGGTTGAAAATTCTTTTCTTTAAGATTGTTGAATATTGGCCCCCACTCTCTTCTGGCTTGGAGAGTTTCTGCTGAGAGATCTGCTGTTAGTCTAATGGGCTTCCCTTTGTGCGTAACCTGACCTTTCTCTCTGGCTGCCCTTAAGATTTTTTCCTTCATTTCAACTTTGGTGAATCTGGCAATTATGTGTCTTGGAGTTGCTCTTCTCCAGGAGTATCTTTGTGGCGTTCTCTGTATTTCCTGAATTTGAATGTTGGCCTGCCCTACTAGGTTGGGGAAGTTCTCCTGGATGATATCCTGAAGAGTGTTTTCCAATTTGGTTCCATTTTCCCCCTCACTTTCAGGCACCCCAATCAGACGTAGATTTGGTCTTTTTACATAATCCTATACTTCTTGCAGGCTTTGTTCATTTCTTTTTCTTCTTTTTTCTTTAGATTTCTCTTCTCACTTCATTTCATTCATTTGATCCTCAATCGCTGATACTCTTTCTTCCAGTTGATCGAGTCAGTTACTGAAGCTTATGCATTTGTCACGTATTTCTCGTTTCATGGTTTTCATCTCTGTCAGTTCGTTTATGGCCTTCTCTGCATTAATTATTCTGGTTATCAATTCTTACACTCTTTTTCGAGATTTTTAGTTTCTTTGCGCTGGGTACGTAATTCCTCCTTTAGCTCTGAGAAGTTTGATGGACTGAAGCCTTCTTCTCTCATCTCATCAAAGTCATTCTCCTTCCAGCTTTGATCTGTTGCTGGTGATGAGCTGCATTCCTTTGGAAGGGGAGATGCACTCTTATTTTTTGAATTTCCAGCTTTTCTGCCCTGCTTTTTCCCCATCTTTGTGGTTTTATCTGCCTCTGGTCTTTGATGATGGTGATGTACTGATGGGGTTTTGGTGTGGGTGTCCCTCCTGTTTGTTAGTTTTCCTTCTAACAGTCAGGACCCTCAGCTGTAGGTCTGTTGGAGATTGCTTGAGGTCCACTCCAGACCCTGTTTGCCTGGGTGTCAGCAGCAGAGGCTGCAGAAGATAGAATACTGCTGAACAGTGAGTGTACCTGTCTGATTCTTGCTTTGGAAGCTTCCTCTCAGGGGTGTACTCCACCGTGTGAGGTGTGGGGTGTTGGTCTGCCCCTAGTGGAGGATGTCTCCCAGTTAGGCTACTCAGGGGTCAGGGACCCACTTGAGCAGGCAGTCTGACCGTTCTCAGATCTCAGCCTCCATGTTGGGAGATCCACCGCTCTCTTCAAAGCTGTCAGACATAGTCGCTTGCGTCTGCAGAAGGTTCTGCTGCTTTTGTTGTTGTTGTTGTTTGGCTGTGCCCTGTCCCCAGAGGTGGAGTCTACAGAGACTGGCAGGCCTCCTTGAGCTGCTGTGAGCTCCACCCAGTTCGATCTTCCCAGGGCTTTGTTTACCTACTTAAGCCTCAGCATTGGCAGGTGCCCCTCCCCCATCCTCGCTGCTGCCTTGTGGTTAGATCACAGACTGCTGTGCTAGCAATGAGGAAGGCTCCCTGGGTGTGGGACCCTCCCGGCCAGGTGTGGGATATAATCTTCTGGTGTGCCCGTTTGCTTAAAGTGCAGTATTGAGGTGGGAGTTACCCGATTTTCCAGGTGTTGTGTGTCTCAGTTCCCCTGGCTAGGAAAAGGGATTCCCTTCCCCCTTGTGCTTCCCAGGTGAAGTGATGCCTCGCCCTGCTTCAGCTCTCTCTCGTCGGGCTGCAACAGCTGACCAGCACCGATTGTCCGGCACTCCCCATTGAGATGAACCCAGTACCTCAGTTGAAAATGCAGAAATCACCTGTCTTCTCTGTCGCTCACGCTGGGAGCTGGAGACGGGAGCTGTTCCTATTAGGCCATCTTGCTCCGCCCCCTCAACACAAAGCTTTTAATTCAAAGATTTTTCTTTCTTTTTCTGAGAGTGATCAGAACATGAAGATGGCTGTTGGAAGACAAATCTCCGTGTATCTCTTATGTTCCCAAACATCTTTTGGGCAGAGGCACTAACTGACTTTGTGCCTGTCTATCTTTACAAGTATGTTTGTATCATGAACACACTAGGAAGATATAGATAGTGTATCTCTTTGCAGCAAAGGGTAGGTTTGTTATCTTTATACAGTAGAGATAATGTCTCTTTATGGGACAACAATCAGTGAGGATTGTTGTCCATTATGAAAGAGTTGAGTTCCCTACCTTGATTCTCCCCTGTCACACATCCCGCTGCGTGTGCAGCATCTCCTGGCCCTTTGCACACCCTTCTGTGGGAGTTGGGTCTCAGAATGCAACACAAATGATGATACTCTAGGTACTACTATTCTGTGCATAATAAATTCTCTTTTGTCTCTGACTCAAGAGTCTCATGGCTTTTGCTAGCATCCATAAAACTGGCAGGGCAAATGCTGATACCCTTCACAATTCTTGGGAGTTTTGGCAGTGAGGAAGGGATACTGACAGAGACATGGCTTTTGGAGAAAGAAGGGTGATGGCCTCACAGTTAATTAATAGACTTTGAAAGAAGTCCATCGGTATTGGTAGCAAACTTGTGGACCAAACTGTCTAGTAAGCAGAGCAATAAATATTCTTCTACTCTATTGCTCATTAATGAGGAGGATTTGGGGAGGTAGTTGAAAGCTGAGAACTAGGCAGTAGATATGGTTTAACTGTCCTTTAGGCAGGGAGATTACAGTCTGGCAGTAGTTCCAGGTTC
Organism: Piliocolobus tephrosceles; assembly: GCF_002776525.5. Lineage (NCBI taxonomy): Eukaryota > Metazoa > Chordata > Mammalia > Primates > Cercopithecidae > Piliocolobus > Piliocolobus tephrosceles. The sequence continues at coordinate 47,586,245 of NC_045444.1, forward strand.
ACCCATTGTAACAATTAGTACTTAGATTCATTTGGGCTGTGGGGTGGGGAGAAAGGAACAAGTTTGCATTTTCTTTTCTTTTTTCATTGTTGTTGTTGTTGTTTGTTGGTTTGGTTTGGTTTGGGTTTTTTTGAGACAGAGTCTTGCTCTGTCACCCAGGCTGGAGTGCAGTGGCGCGATCTCGGCTCACTGCAAGGTCCGCCTCCCAGGTTCACGCCATTCTCCTGCCTCAGCCTCCCGAGTAGCTGGGACTACAGGCGCCTGCCTCCATGCTCAGCTAATTTTTTGTGTTTTTAGTAGAGATGGGATTTCACTGTGTTAGCCAGGTTGGTCTTGATCTCCTGACCTCATGATCTGCCTGCCTGGGTCTTCCAAAGTGCTGGGATTACAGGCTTCCAAAGTGCTGGGATTACGAGCCATAGCACCTGGCTGCATTTTCTTTCAAACAACAATTTTAGAGATACATACCTACGGTGAGCATGAGAGGAAAATTTATGACTATTATGTACAGAAACAAAGCAAATCATTAGAACTTTGACTGGTTTTCTTGGAAAATGAGTGAGGTGAGCCATGTAATGTTGGTAACAGAAGAATGGCCAAAACTGGGATATCTTTTTTGCTCAGAATCTCCTACCATCATGCCAACTTGTAATCCATCTGGAGATGACAGTAAAAAGTCTTGGAATTTTCTGTAATGGGTTCTATCTGCTGTAAAAGAACTTTGGCCCTTTTGTGGAGATTTATCTGGAAGAGACAAAATCAAGGGGCAACTATAGATGAGGCATAAGTTAGTATTGCATTCTTACACCCCAGATTGGTTTCATAATGCTGATATAAGTGACCCACTGGAGAATGAAAAGGTCAACAAAGAAATTCAGATGAATTCTTGTGGTCAGCCTGAAGTTCTAGAAAAGTTCTAGAACCCTTATGTTGGAACCAGGCAAGAACTTAATAAATGTTGTATTGATAGTAGGGCAGCAGACACATCTAGTCTGAGGATGTTGCTGTTAAAGCCAATTAGTTTATTCTAGACATACCATGTGACCCTTGAAACTGATCTATATTATGTATTCAGATTTCTGAACCATTCGCAGTCAGAGAGTCATGCACTTTTTAATCCCCAAAGCCATGCAACAATTGGCTGATAGTCAAGGTATCTGACAGACCTTCCACATTTCCTATCATCCATGGGCATCTGGTATTGTTAAATGTTGGAAGTGCTTCTTCAAAAATTAAGAAAAGTTTCCACCTCTGCCTCTCTCACCTCCTCCTGGTGCACACATATAAGTAAAATGGTTTGGTCACTGAATGTGGCTTCTTCAGAAAGAGATCATCTCCTCTCAGCCGCTAAGTGGATAATCAGAATGAAAGGGTTAAGATTTTGTATAAACTTATATTGAAAAATTAGTATTCCACCATGACCATTTCTGGGCATGACGCATTTTCCTTTCTTCTTACAGAAACCTCAGGCCAGCCTGATTGATATATCCTCCAAATGTTAGTCTAGCTAAAGGGAGGCCTCAGGAATTTGCACTTAATTCTTGTATAGCTAACTGGATACGCTTGTTGGCTTCATTTGGTCCTACATTCTAAGAGTAGTAACCATTTCGTTGAGTACACTGCTTGCCAAGACCCCCTACAATTGCCCAAATGCACCATTAATGTAGGGGACATAATGAATCTCTGTAAATTTTATAAAAATGCCCTTTTCTCCCTTATTCTGACCCTTCCCAACAAAAGGTTTGGGTATGATAGAGGATGGTTAGAACAAAAAGTGAAATTATAGCTACTGGAATGGAACACACTCTATGTTTCAGGTGCAGGAGTAAAATTAATGATCTTTCAGAACTTTCTGTGGAGACTACCACATAAAGAAAAGTCCTTGGTGTGAGTCTGTCAAACTGTGGTAAATGCTTTAAATGTAATTGCCTGCTGGCTTAACATTCTTCATCAGATGTCTCTGCCTGCATTTTGATCATCATCGCTTTTAACCTTGAGAAGTTTATTAGAAATAGCAGGGAAAGATCCTTTATCATACACACAAACACACACACACACACACACACACACACACACACACACAACCTATTAACACCTTTGGGTGTCTTTTTTACCCGTCTTTCTATAACTGTCAATCACTCATTCCATGGGATGGATGAATGCCACGTAGTGGCTGGCATGGACGAATAGATCAGATTGGATTGCCTGTCCCCAAGCAGTTTCTCTGAAAAACAGGGATAATCTCAATTATCTGAACTGAACTGAGAACCCCAAGGCCAACTAGCTGGCCTGGAGGCCCTGTTGGAGACGTTGCCAACCTGTGTCTTCTAACTGACATCAGTCCATTTTGGGGGCCACAGTCATTGTAAATAACATGTTCTTTCTAGGGCCATTGTGTGAACCCTTAAGACCATAAGACCATATGTCTTTTTTTTTTTTCTTTTTGAGATGGAGTGTTGCTCTGTCGCCCAGGCTGGAGAGCAATAGCGCGATCTTGGCTCAATGCAACCCCCGCCTGCCAGGTTCAGGCAATTCTTCTGCCTCAGCCTCCTGAGTATTTGAGACTACAAGCACGTGCCACCATGCCCAGCTAATTTTTTGTATTTTTAGTAGAGATGGGGTTTCACCATGCTGGCCAGATTGGTCTCAAACTCCTGACCTCGTGATCCATCCAACCCGGCCTCCCAAAATGCTGGGATTACAGGCATGAGCCACTGTGCCTGGCCAAGACTGCATGTCTTATGTCCAAATCATGCATTATTTTCCCTTCCTATCAAATAAAACACAGTGACTTGAACCACAGGGATGGTTGTAAGAGACCTTTGAATGTTTAAGCAAACACCACCAATAGATTATGTAAGCTTTAGACGATTTTGGAGACAACTCCAAAATCTATACTTGGCTATGAGGATAAGCTTCCTGGAGGGATAATTGACTTATTAGTTATGTGTGCCCTAGACAATTATCCCTACAATGGTAATCATCAAATTAGAAAAATTGGTAAGAAATTTGCCCCTGAATTTAATCTAAAAGATTAATGATACAATTGCAGCCTTCTTTAGCCTCAGTTCGGGGACTAAGGTTTTTATGGATGATAGAATTGCCCTCAGCTACCTCCTTGTGGTCCAAGGAAGAAACTGTGCAATTGCTCATACATCCTACTATACCTGATCTAATGCCTCCAGCCAAGTGGAAAGGTTAATATAGAAACTAAAGGAGAAAGTCACATGGCTTTGTAAGGGAAACCTTCATGGTTTGGTGGATTTATTCAGTTGATTGCATTCAACAGCTGAATACATCGGCAGTGTGGTTGAGGTATATACTGTAGATTGGTCCATCTTTCTGCTTTGAGTCCTGTTGATAGTAACCTTAAGTAAAGACATGTATGAGACAAAGTGAATAAGTTTGTTTCCAGCCTCTGTTGGTTAGATTTATCAGAGTGACTGGTAGCGTATTTATGGGAAAATTAGAGAAAAGATGATGTCAAAACAAGCTGTGGCTATTGTTGATGACCATTCTCAGTGGATTCTGCTATCAGTATATCAGAAGCAAAAGAGAAAGAGTATGAAATAAACAGGTAAACAGAAAACTATGGAAGAAATAATTGCTGGAGAACAGGTGTGATGGCTCATGCCTGTAATCCCAGCACTTTGGGAGGCCAAGGTGGGCAGATCACTGGAGGTCAGGAGTTTGAGACCAGCCTGGCGAACATGGGGAAACTCCATCTCTACTAAAAATACAAAAATTAGCTGGATGTGGTGGTGCATGCCTGTAATCGCAGCTACTTGGGAGGCTGAGGCAGGATAATCGTTTGAACTTGGGAGGCAGAGGTTGCAGTGAGCAGAGATCACACCACTGCACTCCAGCCTGAGTGACAGAGTGAGACTCCATCTCAAAAAAGAAAAGAAAGAAAGAAAGAAAGAAAGAAAGAAAGAAAGAAAGAAAGAAA
>NC_045444.1:47590203-47600302 GCF_002776525.5 Piliocolobus tephrosceles
AGAAAGAAAGAAAGAAAGAAAGAAAGAAAGAAAGAAAGAAAGAAAGAGAAAGAAAGAAAGAAAGAGAAAGAAAGAAAGAAAGAAAGAAAGAAAGAAAGAAAGAAAGAAAGAAAAGAGAAGAGAGAGAAAGAAAGAATTAATTTCTGGATAAAAAAATCCCATAAACTTACACATTCAAGAAGCTCAGGGTTCCCACAGGATAAATGCTAAAATAAACAAGGATAAATGCTAAAATAAACGAACGCCAAAACAAAGCCCCACATCCCAAAATTATTCAAAAGTATCATAACCAAGCTTCTGAAAACTAAAAACAAAGAAAAGATTCTAATAGTAGCCAGAGAAAAATTGAACAATGATCCCAATGATTGCGGATTTCTCATTAAGAAACATGAAGGCTAAAAGGAAGTGGAATAGCATTTGAGAATGCTGAAAGAATATTTAGTCCAGGATTCTATATCCAGTGACTTATCCTTTAGGCATGAAGGTTAAATAAAAGCATTCTCAGATGAAGGGAAGCTAACATCATACTTATTCATAAAAGACTGTTTTCCTCCTGCCACCAGGAACAAAGTAAGCATGGCCACTCTCACCACTGCCACTTAATATTGTACTGTAATTCTATCTAGTACAATAAATAAATAAATAAATAAATAAATAAATAAATAAATAAATAAAGAGTTTGGAAAGGAAAAAATAAAATCGTTCATATTCACAGATGACATGACCCTGGAAATTCAATTTTCCTGGAAAATTCCATGGAATCTACAAAAAAAATTTCAGAAATAATAAGTAAGTTTAATAGGGTTGAAGGATCCAAGGTCACATGAAAATAACATTTCTTTATACTAGCATTAAAAATTGGAAATAAATTTAAAAATAACCTCAAGAAATGAAATATCTAGGTATAAATTTAACAAAGCAGGTATAAAATCTATGTTCTGGAAATTATATAACCTGATGAAATAAATGTTTTGAAATGAAAGAAGACCTAAATAAATGAAGATACATGTAGTTTCCATGGGTTGGAAAAAATCATTACAGTTAAGATACTATTCTCCCTAAAGAGATCCATAGATTTAATGCAATTTCAATCAAATTCTAAGCAGGAATTTTGTAGATACAGAAAGACTTGTTCTAAAATGTGTATAGAAAGGCAAAAAGGTTGGAAGAGCCAAACAGTTTTGAAAAAGAAGAGCAAATTTGGTAGACTCGTACCATCTGACTTGAAGAATTACTCTAAAGTTATAGCAATCAAGAAAGTGTGGTATTGTCAAAGGAATAGACAAAGCAATGAACTAAATCTTTGTGTTCCCCCAAAACTCATATGTTGATATTCCAACCCCAATATGATGGTATTAGGAGATTGGGCCTTTGAGGTGAAATTAGGTCATGAGGGTAAAGCCCTCATGATTGGGATTAGTGCCCTAATAACATGAACCTCAGAGAGCTCTCTCAGCCTTTTCCACCATGTGATATTACAAGGAGAAAACAGCAGTTTGCAACCCAGAATAAGGCCTTCACTAGAACCTAATCACACTGGCACCCTGATTTCAGACATCCAGCCTTCAGAAATGCAAGAAACAAATTTCTGTTGTTTATAAGCCACTCAATCTATGGTACTTTGTTATAATATCCTGGACTGACTGAAATATAGGCCTAGATCAATGGAACGTATTAGAATGTCCAGAAAAATAGTCCAAACAAATATAGCTAATTGATTTTTGAAAACAGCACAAAGCATGAAGAATACACTTTTTCTGTGTCTTTTATTTGGGTCTTTTCCATAAATGGTATGATATTGGAACAATTTAACATCCATATGCAAAAAATAAAAAAAAACACCATGAATTAAACCTCATATCTTATACCAAAATTAACTCAAAATGGACCATAGCTACAAGATGTAAAATATAATATACAAAACTTTAGAAGAAAACATAAAAGAAAATCTTTGTGACCTTTAGGCAGAGAGTTTTCAAATTTAATACTAAAAGCATAATCTATAACACACACACACAAATTAGAATTTATCAAAATTTAAAAGTTTTCCTCAATGAAAGACACTGCTAAAAGAATATAAAGACAAACTATAAATGGGGAAAAAAGACAAATGTTGCAAATCATACGTTCAAAAAATGTCATGTATCCAGAATGTATAAAGAAGTCTCAAAACTCAACAGTAAGGAACAAACAACCCAATAAAAATAAGCAAAATATTTTAATAAACACTTTGCCAGAGAATAAATATGGAAGTCAAATAAACTTAGGAAAAATTGTCAGCAATAGCCATTATAGAAATGTAAAGTAACACCACAATGAAATACCACTACACAGAATGGCTACAAAACAACCGATAATACCAAATGCTGGTGAAGATTCAGAACAACTGCAACTCTCTTCCATTGCTCCTGGGAATGCAAAATGGTACAGCCATTCTGGAAAGCAGTTTGGCAGTGTCTTATAAAGCTGAATGTACACTTTTCGTATGACTAGCAATCCTCATTTTAGGTATTTACCCTAGATAAATAAAATTTATGTTTACACAAAAGCCTACACAAGAATACTTATAGCAGTTGTATTTATAATTGCCAAGCACTAGAAATCCAAATGTCCTCCAGCAGGTGAATGCATAAGCCAAGAGTGATACATTCCTACAATGAACTGTTACTCAGCTATGAAAAAGAATGAACTACTAATACATACATTGACAGATAAATCTCAAAATCTCAAAGGCATTTGCTAAGTGAAGAAAGCCAGTCTCAAAAGGTTATAGGCTGTGTTTCCACTTACATGACATTTTGCAAAGGCAAAGCTAGCAGAAGAGACCAGATTAGTGGTTGCTGGGGACTACAAAGGGAGATAGGAATGACTACAAAGGAGGATCACAAGGGAGTTTTTTTTGGTGAATAACACTCTGCATAGTTTTAGTATAAATGAATTTTATCATAATCTACTCTTCTGAATATTACCCATAAAATATACCATATATGATGAGAGAAAATGAGTATATGTGTCTGAGAAATAGGAATAGTTTCCATGAGTGTTAAAAATAATCCAAAATAATCATTTATTTATTATTTATTATATGTATACATTAATATATACATTTTACATATTTATGCTCCCAAATTATACTGGACTTCATGTAATGATGAATTTGGTTTTAGTTCCTGAGTTTGTTTTGGATGAGTGTTGCAGTGGGGAGCAGGGCAGGTGTGAGCTTGGGGTGGTGTTAAAGGCAGTGACTGGGATATTTTAAGCTCAGGGTCATGGTAATACATGTTCATGGTGATACATGTCTCTGATTTTCTAGACACCCCATCACAGAGGGTACAGTTTATTCTTGGAACCGAGGATGATGACGAGGAACACATTCCTCATGACCTTTTCACAGAACTGGATGAGATTTGTTGGCGTGAAGGTGAGGATGCTGAGTGGCGAGAAACAGCCAGGTGAGGATTTTTGTTAAAGGGTGAAGGCATACTAAATAATTTTCATGTTACTAGAAAAAGAGTTTCTAATGCAACGATTTTGCAAACATCCACGATTGCTGCTGATTTTAGAAGTTGCTCATCTAGCCTGAGCATATCCTATAACGGGATATGGGTCAGAAAGAAATCTGAAGGCAGTAATTACAGTAAACGGTGATGCAGAGCCAGCAACAGCTGTAGTCTTAAAGATAAACAGTAACATAATTTGTGTGTCATCAACAAAACAAAAGAAATCTAAAAGTAGTTTATTTCTATTTTTTCAGCTGCTGGCTTGCACCTAAATTTATGATATTATATGATAACTTGAAAGTGGGCTTTTTTTAAAAGAAGAAAGGGCAAATATCATAAGATGCTTTATGTATAGTCCTGGATTTCATGTGCTCTTTCATGAGAATAAAAATAATTTGTAATATATTTCTAGGATATGCATACATTTAAGCATATGGTTTTTAAAAATATCTTTTAAAATCACTTTTTCTATCATTTGTAATTAAGGTTTTTACATTGCTATATAATTGATAGAGTTCTGTAAAGTTGGAATTAAATTTTGTGTTTACTTTTTATTCATTCTTTGTGATTTGCTCAGTTAGCAAACATTTATAGATTGTCCATAATGTGCCAGGTGCAATGGATATGGCACAACAACAAAAATCTTAGATCTTGCCTTTAGGGATCTTACAGTCTAATTTAGACAAGAACACAAAATTGTAAATGTTGTATAATGAATGCTATGATGCAGGTATGCACAAGAAACTGTGGGCACACCCAGGGTTGTCATTTACCCACTGTTTCACAAATTTTAATGTGACTACAAATCACCTGGAATGTTGTTTAAAATGTAGACTTAGTAGGCCTCAGGCATAGAGTCAGATCATGAGGATGTTGTGTAAAATGTTTTGGGTTTGAGAACCACTCTTTGAGTAGCAGTTATCTAAACCACAAAGTGAGAGAGAGTATCAGGGTAGCTTCCCTGGAGGGGGCGATGCTTGAGCTAGCTCTTGTGAGTTGGGTTGGAGTTAGCTAGGCGGAAAAGCAGAGGGGACAGTATTCTAGGCAGAAATAGCAGGATGTGCTTAAACACATCATCGACACCGGTTTAGTGTTTTTTGTTTTGGTTTTTGTTTTTGTCTGAGACAGAGTCTCGCTCTGTCCCGCAGGCTGGAGTGCAGTGGTGAGATCTCGGCTCGCTGTAACCTCCGCCTCCCTGGTTCATGCGACTCTCCTGCCCCAACCTCCCTAGTAGCTGGGACCACAGGCATCCACCACCATGTCCAGCTAATTTTTGTATTTTTAGTAGAGATGGGGTTTCACCCTGTTGGCCAGGCTGGTCTCGAACTCCTGACCTCAAGTGATCTACCCACCTCAGTCTCCCAAAGTGCTGGGATTGCAGGTGTGAGCCACCATCCCCCTGCCAACACAGGTTTTATTGTTTTGTTAGGCTATCTTTTCCATCATAGGACAGCTTTATTGTTAGAAAATCTTTATCTTAAGCATATTTATTAGTGGTCCTTGGATTGCAATTGCTGTCTGAAAACCACAGAAATTCCACTGGATCATGTTAAACTTGTAGTTGCATTTATTCATTGACTTTACTCAGACAGTATAGAATTCAATTCTCAATTATGAAAATGAATCTTGTGAATAACATTGGCCCAGTTAATTCTTGTTTAATATATTTTCAGTGGTCTTTACAGCTCTCCTTTATTTAAAAAACACTAAAAACGAGACAACCAAAATGGCTACCACCTAGTTTATCCTTATCAACATTTTAAAATAAATAAAACTAATAACTGCCAGTATTTAAAATTCACAAGGTATAGCATGGCAGAAAAGTAAAAGTACTTCTCTACGCTTATTAACAGTATCTCTTTTCAAAAGTAATCACTGTTAATCTTTTCTGTGCATCTTTCCCCCCAAATTTAATGCCTAAACCTGCATGTAAATATATGCCCTTTTAAATTTACACAATAGGGATTATGCAATATACAGTGTTCATATCTTATCTTTTCCACTTAATATATTAGGAACATTTTCCATACCAGCAATTCAAATTTATATCATCTATTTGATGATTGCATTGCATTCAATTATATGGACAAACTTTCCTTTATTTATTTATTAGCTAGTCTTGATAGACATTTAGGTTGTTTATATTTTCCCATAAAAACTGCTGCAATGATTGTTCACACAAATATTTTGTCATTATTTTGTAGATATTTCTATAAAGTGAATTTCTAACAATGGGAACATATGTAGCAAAGAGAGCAGACATTTTTTACTTTGATAAATACTGTAAACTTACCTTCATAAAATGTTTTTGTAATTTACACTTATATCAACAGTGTATGAGAGTGCTTATTTTTTTCCTCCACATCCTTTCACAGCAAATTATCAAACTGCTTAAAATGTCTTTTCTAGTTTTATAAATAAAACATAAATCTCATTGTTTTAATTTGATTATTCAAATTATTAGTGAGGTTCAATATCTTTTCATATGTTTTTATTTTTTTCATGTGAACGGACTATTCATTTCCTTTATCTGTTTTGTATCAAATCATTCATTATTTTCTTTATTTGCCTTTTTGAACACTTTAAATTGGTGGTGTGTTATTCTGTATGAACTAATCTTTTTAATAAAAAAATTTACTTAAGTTTCCTCATAATGTTTTGTATTGTAATATTTTCAATATAGAGTTAAATTTAAAATAGTTTTATATAACCTGGTACATATTAAGATGAAGAGACTTCTACCTTACTTTTTGTCCCAACTACATCAAAAACTACCTGGGAGTTTTAGAAATATGTAATATATGTGCTCATCTTCTTTACTTGGTGAGAGAAAAGGAATGTATGATCATCTTTTTCACAGATTAGTGATATAACTTGCTCTTTTGTGATTTTGATAAGGAAGTTAAAGTGCCTCCCTCCCTGTTTAAGACCAGAAACATCTGTCTACTACGAGTTACAAGGAACAGATGTTCCTGGGTGACTTGAAAGAAGGAGATCTGGTGATTGTGGTGACTAGATACCTCTGGTTAGTTAGAGTCTTTTTAATCAACTGCTAAGAAGTAATTTTTTGAAGCATTTCTTTTAGAGTTCCTTCTGTATCCTCATACTACATAATAGAGCTGAAAAGTAAGATTGGAATATGTATTTTGGCAAGAGAAACTCCCTTATTCTTATAGTGGTTGGTGATTTTTCATCTTATAGATCAAATAGTGATCCATTCATTTTAACCAATAACTTCTTGTAACTTGCCCACTCTCATAAAGCTAGGAGATTGCAGAAGCAATACTAGAATGTAGCACTTTCACTTTGCTACAGTTGAGCAAGTAGGTTTTTGTTATACTCTAATGGATTAACTCAATAACACGTTTGTCATAAACCACCAAAATATATTGCTGTTGATTTATAAAGAATAAAAAAGATAATCCAGTTAATTATTCACATTCTCTAATATTATTAGATGGACCTATGTTTGTAGTCAAGCTTCTAGAATCTAATGCATGGTATAGCTGTTTGAACTTCAGGGAGGCATCTGATGAGCAATGGAAATAATAACAGATATTGAAGGGGACGGTAGATGAATTTTAACTGAGACACAATGCTTCAGGGAAAGGCAGAACATATTTATTGAGGATTTCGAAAAGTAACAGGTTTTAAAGTGGCAGAAGTAATTTTGTTCTGATTGCCCTAGTTCATCTAAAAAAGCTAATTTTTGTTAATCCATGACTCCATCAGATTTTTCAAGTGCAATTTAATTCTAGTAAATCATTAGAATCACCATTTAAAGCACTTCTTTATTTTGATTAGTATTCCAGATGGGATTAATAATTTTCTACCCTCACAGCAGAAATAAAAAGGATATTTTATCAGCACGTTGCACCTGTCACATATCACATCTTGCATAATTTATACCCACTGTCATTGCCAAGTAAAACTTAAGCAAAGTTTTAGATTTCAAAGCTAAATTTTTGAATCATAATTATTTAATAAATGTTTGTAAAAACCAGCTGTTCACTTTTATAAACCCTAAAAGAAGCCATATGAAGAGACTAATGAAATCAACACAATTACAATGTCCTGCTTATAAATAACATGTAATGTTATTAATAGAAAAGTGAGCAAGGCTACCACAGCTGTGCAATTGTGATGACAACATGTTCGACTGACTGTAGTTGCCCTTTGTAAAAGCTTCCCACAAATGAGCTCAGAAGAGGCAAAGCAGGGGGTAGCAGTTAGGCTTCTGGTACATACGTGGCAGCATAGAAAAGGATTATTACATCAAAACAATTTTATTGATGCTGTGAAGGCATTTGATATTCAAAATTAGTAATGGTTTAAGTCATCTGGATGTTTTAGTGGAAAATAATATGGATTAAGAACAGGTGTGAAAATAATATAGATTAAGAACAGTTAATGTCTATAAACACTAAATTTGGATGTATTTCATTTCCCCTTAAGATGAGTATAGGTATTCTTTGATTACATGTTACTCTCTAGCTCCACCCTAGCCATGTCCCTCAACTATCCTAAAAGAGGATGTTTTTTCTTAAGACATCCATTATTTCCTCGAAGGCTATAATTTTGGATGATGTAGTAACTTCTTTTGGATGATAGACTTACTCTTTTTTGTTTGGGTAGAATGAGAGAATTAAAAATCTTAGAAAAGTTAAACTGAGTTAGTGAGAATAGAACATCCAGAAAGAGTTAAATTCTCTAGAAAAAGCCTTCTCTAGAAGCATCTAATTGATGAATAATTTTATTCTGCATATTTTAATATGAGTATTATAGAGGAGATTATAATAAACTTAATCCTCAAAGAATTCGTGAAACACCTATTTAATGTTTCTTAATGGAAAGAGACTCCAATGTGCTAATCTTGGATGAAACAGATCCAGACATACTGAAGGAAATGAAAATAATCTCAAGGTTTAAATCCTCCCTTCTCCCCCCACAGAAGAGGTTGTGCAATTGGCCAACAGTTTTATTTATTTATTTTTTGCATTATCCATCATATCTCATTCATGCTTTGAAACTCTTGTTTGCTTTGGTTTGCTATTCAAACAAATGTCAGCAGAGTTTATTTGAAAACTGGAACAAATTGCAGCACTTTAGGTCATTAATTGTAATCAGGCATTTTGCAACTGACAGTATATTCAGTGACTACAAATCTTGAAACGGTGTCTGGTGTGTTCCCAGATCTGTTCATGTCTATCTTTGAAGGATGAAATGGGATTTAAAAGAACAGAAAAGAGAGATATAGTTATGTATTTATGTGTATGTATTATTTTTAATAGTCTCTTTAACAATATTCATTTAAATATCTCTTAAAGAATTGGCATCATTCTGGAGCTGGCATAAAGCACTGAATCTTGAAATGTTTAGTATCTTTAGTAACTTGATATTTGTAACATGTGGGCACCTTTTTATGGAAAGTACCTTCTGCCTCCTCCTATAATACTCATAAAACCTATGGGTACATCAAACCATCCATGCATATAACTTATATTTGGTCATCTTAACTAACAAACTGTTTGGAACTCCCTGAAGTTCCAAACTCCCTGAAAAGAACTCCATTCTTTTCTCACAGAATTAAGCCCTCAACTTGAAGAAAATTGTTCTAAAGGAAGGAAGAATAATTGGATTTTTTAAAATGTCATTTCAGACACATAAATCACTGGAACAGAATAGAGAACTAAGAAATAGACCAGCACAAGTAAAGCTTACTGATTTTTGACAAAGCACAAAAACTATTAAATGAAGGAAGAATAATCTTTTCGAAAAATAATGTTGGAGCAATTAGACAATTTTTTGCAGGCAAAAAATTAGCCTCACCATGTATGTAAAATTAATTCAAAATAGTTTATAAATTTAAATTTCAAACATAAAGCCATAACATTGTTAGAAGAAAATACAAGAGAAAATCTTCAGGACCTAGGGCTAGGTGGCAAGTTTTTAGACATAACACCAAAAGCACAATCCGTAAAAGGAAATATTTATAGATTGAACTTTACCAAAATTAAAATGTTTGTGCTGTGAAAGATTCTGTTAAGTGGATGAAAAGGCAAGCTACAGACAGAAAGTATTTGCAAACCAGATATTCAACAAAAGTGTTATATGTAGCACATATAAAGAACTCTCAAAGTTCAACAGTATGAAAATAAATCAACTAGAAAAATGGGCAAAAGGCACAAACAGACATTTCACCAAAGAAGAGATACATATGGCAAATAGCACATGGAAAAATGTTCAATATCATTAGTCATTAGAAAAACGCAAATTAGAGCTTCTCTGAGATATTACTGCATACCTAATAGAATAATAAAAAAGTCATAATAACAAATGTTGGTGAGGATTTGAAAAAACTGGATCTTTCATACATTGCTGGTGTGAATGTAAAATGGTAGAGCCACTTCTGGAAAACAGTTTGACAGTTTCTGATAAAACTAAACATGCATTTACTATATGATCCAGCGATTGGACTCTTGGGCATTTATTCCAGAGAAATGAAAACATGTTCACACAAAGACCTCTGCGTGAGTGTTCACAGCAGATTTCTTTCTTTCTTTCTTTCTTTCTTTCTTTCTTTCTTTCTTTCTTTCTTT